>NW_010523227.1:9160-13140 GCF_000687285.1 Phaethon lepturus
ACGTAATGATATTTAGCTGAGCTTCTCGATAGCAACGTGTCCTGTGTTGGGAATACAGGACAGGCTGAATAGCTGGTGCTGGGAATGGTGCGGTGAGGTGGACAAAGACATGTACATTTTCTGCCTTCCAGCTGTATTTAGGAGTCCATTGCCCGTTGCACCGGGAGCTGGGGCTCGTTGCCCAGAGAGGAGCACTGCTGGCCAAAGCACTGCTGTGTTCCCTGCAGCTGGACTGCTTGACATCTCCTCCTGTGACACGGCAAAGCCCAGACCTGTTGAAAACATATCACTTAAATAACTGAATGTCACTTAAACAGTTACATTTAGGTAAATACATACACCCCTCATAATACATACCGACATACTGAATCTGATCCGAAGTCCTTTGGGACTCTCTCCATTCATTCCAGAGGGCCAAAACAGGGTTTAGAACTAATTTTGGTACCTGAATAAATTCTATTATGGATAGCAATTTACTATCCACCTACTTCCCCTCTGTTTCAGCTGCATAGCTCCTGACCAAGGCCTTTGCACAGCTGTGCTGAATGTGTTGGGCTTTTTCCCTCCTCTCCAGAGATTACTATGTTTTATTCGTCAAAGTGTTTTTAAACAATGCATATCAACATTTGCAAAGAGCTCCACATGCCTTGGGGCTAGAAATGCTATTTAAATCTAAGCAGTTATTGTTATATTGTGTTATTTGTTGTGGCAGCAGACATCTCTCAAATTCAGGGCTAATTGTTTAAGTGCATTTTAATTTTAGGTTAACTTCTTTTTTCTCTTTCATTTTTCAATAACCCTCTTCCTTTCTGATTGCTGTAGGAGAATTTATTTCAGCATTATATGCACCGTCTCTTCCTCTGTAAACTCGCACTGTGGAAAAGCTTTCCTGTTGCTGTAGTTAAAATTGCTTCTAAGGCTTTTGGCATGTCTGTTACTCTCAAGACATTTTGGCCAGATCTTTGGTATCTCCAGGAAGGTGTCAAGGACTTTCAGTACATCTGCTGTGATTTGATTGCCTTTTACCATTTTGCCACTTTCTGTATCCTTAACCGTTGCCGCTAGTGCCAGCCTGCCCGGTTCACATGCTTCATCAAATTCGGGTACCTGCGAAACCTGCTGTGAGCCTGTCTGCAGTGCTCATCCACCTGTGGTTTCAGTTCTTAGTCAGGTGTAAGCATCTTTCTGTCTTAAACCCCACATCTCAAACCAGTAAATTGGCCATTTTGAGGTTTTTGTTTTTATTTATTTGGCATAGCAACGATTATAGCTGCTAACATCTGCTGCTCAGTATGCATTTGCATCTTGAATAGGTGACCTGACCTGTGAATTGACACAGACCTGGTTTTGTTTTGGTTTTGCCAGCAGTAAAGATGCGATATTTCTTTACGTATGCCTTTGGGAGTACATAATGTCTTGCAAATACTATATCAACCATTACAGACAGCTGAGTAAGGCTATTCCTGCATTAGCTGATGATTTCCAGTCTTTACTTCTGCATTACTCTCTCTGTTCTTTGGCTGTCACAGGCTACTTCAGCATTACTATCATCCATCACAGAAGACAGCACTTTTAAAGTCCAGATCACCACATTTAGGAGGCAGTTTTGGAACTCATCTTTGTCTTGTTGCTATTTGTGCTTTATGGTTGCATCTTTATCAATGAGATTTGTACCTGGCAGATGATGCCTTCATTGATCACAACCCTATCAATAGGGGATTTTTCTGGATTCTCCCTTTGATCCTATGTCTTCATTTAATCCTGATTAAATTACATGATTTCTCTTGCTTAAACAGCTCATTGAACCACACATGTTGCCTTTCCCTTACTGATGACAGTATAGTCCTCTCCTTTGAGAGGTACAAACTCCTTAATATCTGAAGTCTTTTTCTTACATTGCAGGGATGAACCTGGATGTATTTTCTTACTACTGATGTCAAACCATCTGAAGGCTGGTTTCACTATGAGCCTTTGTATTTTGCAGGTGCTGTAATCAGAAGAGTAGTCATATCTTAACATACACGGGGGGAACCTGTGTCATATCTTAACATGGCAGGGGAAACCTGTGACTGACACATGTCCGAGTCCCAAGTCTATTTTCAAACTTCCAGAGACAAAGCAGATTCCTCACCCTCCGTAGGGAACACTTTCATGATTACTAATAGCTTTCACTATTAGGTGTTTTTTAAGTTCTGTTTCTTCTTTAAAAATAAGTCAGCCTTTTATTTCTCCTGTTACAGCCAGTTAATTTACTAAAGATTTCTCTTTTGATGTTCATACTCAAAATCTACACAAGATACCATAGATATAAGTAGTTAGTACAAAGCAAGTTAACCACCCTCTATTTCACAAATCCATATTTGAATTTAACCTATAAACACTACTTCAAATTCATAACCTATAAACTTCCCAAGAGGTCACTGAAGCATAGAAAATGTTACTATCCCACTGCACATCAAGTGTAATTAATTGCACTGTGAGGTGCCGGAAGGAGGAAAGACTGGCTGGGATCTCTGTGCACCTAGCATGAACTTTTTAGTAATGTCTGTTGTTTTGTACGAGTTTAACTTCTTATGGACCAGAGCCACAGGTCAGCAAACAGCATAACAGATCCAAGTGTGGAGGGTATTTTAAGGGTATTACGAGGTGCTGCCCTGCATTAAAAGCTCAGAGCTTTCCTGAGCAATGCTGGGAGGTTGTAACTGTGCCCCGGCTGGAGCCTGCTGCAGGGCTCCAGACTACCAGCAAAGAAGTTTGAGGGTGGACCGATTTGTTTGGATTAGAAGAAATAATTTCTTCTGGAAGCTTAAGAGGTCTCTGCTGGTATCCCTGATGTCAATGGTAACTCGTAAGTCCACAGTGGGACGCAGCTGTCACTCTGTGGAGAAATGTACATTTTTTTTTTTCCTGAAAGATCGTTCTGAGGGAGTGATAACGGGTAAACATTGATCATAAAGAGGCAGGCTACGTCCTCCACATGTGTCATATACTTGAATCAAAGTGAGCTCCAGCATTTTCTATGTAAAATGTTTATAAATTGACTCTCAAGCACAGAGGCATTCTGGCCCTGGAGGAGAAATGGTGTAGGCACTGACAGATGCAGAGCTGGCTGAAATTGCCTCAATCTCATACTTTCACTGCAGAAAATGTGGGGACTTCTCAGAAGACAGCTCCAACAGTTTTCTCTTCTTCCAGTGGAATGAAAGCTCTATTAATAGAGTGAGGAGTTAACTAGCTGATAAACTCACTGTCATTTTTCCTCTTTTTCTTTCATCAGGCGAGGAAGACATGTTAGTTCTAGCAGAAGCTCAGTTTAGCTTTGTGTGCTTCCACATATAGCAGAGTCAGGGACTCCTACCTGGAGTCTTCAGCTGGTCTTTCTTCAAATTTTATTCCAGAAAAAGACACATTACAGGCACAAATTTTGAAATCGGTTTTGCACAACAGAGCAAGCCTCAGGATACAGCTGAGCTGTATTACTTACCGTTGCTTGAGCAGTACTGTGCTGGAAAGAAGGGACGTTGCTGCCGTCCATCCTGCATTCTTCCTTTTCTCTGATGCTGCTTTCCATCACAGAAGTCAAAATAACCGTCTTGCTTTGTTAAACCTTTCTTGGCAGTGATTGAGCCAGTAGTTTCAAAGTCAATCATATCCCACAAGGAAGCTTGTTGATTCTGCCTGACAGTTGTTAAGTGCCACTGTCACTAACAGTCTTTGAAGAGATGTTCTTGCAGACTTCACAGAAGGGATGTTAATTAGGCTGTTGCTTTGTGTTATTCCATAGGCCCATCTAACACCATCAGTAACTGAAGAGGCACAAGGCACTAAAGAGCATTTAGCTTTATCTATAAAGTGCTATTTATTACTGAATGTCGGGTATAAGCCAGTATTTGTTAGCGGTTGTGGCCGCAGCCTCCTTACAGGACAGCAGCCGCACGGCAGGAATGGGCTCGGGCCCCCTGGAAATGCTGCTGGCCCTA
>NW_010523227.1:13171-38029 GCF_000687285.1 Phaethon lepturus
TGCTGCTGCCTCTACTCTGAGTCCAAGTGCAGCTGGACGTGTTTGCTTTCAAGATCATTAACTTTGTTCTAGTTCAGAAAGATGCTCTTCCAGGTCAGTTGTTGATCCTCTCGAAGTTAGTAAGAGTTCTGTGAGTTCATCCAGTCCCTGGAGGATTCAGCGGTGCCGAGGGCCGCTCACTGGCCCCCACCCCGGCGTTCGCTTGCCTGTACCTGAAAACAGGCAGGTACTTGCGTGGCCCATAGCATCAGCCAAGCATCGGTATGGCATTTGCAAGGGCATCAGCCTGCACTTTGCACTCTCCTGGAAGGTGGCAGCAGGCCAAACCAGCTGGGGAAACACCACTGTAAAGGCTCACCCTTTCCGGAACACTTTCCAAATTATCTAGCACAAAAATGTGCATATTACACTGAACGTAGCTTATCTTCATGGGCATCTGCTTGCATGAAGGGAAAAGAAAAAGCTAGTTCACATCCTCTTACCTCCCCATCGTATTTTTCTCCCTTTTTGTGCTTTGCCTAGGCATGATATCGCACATCACGTAACGTCACATCCTCATAGGAGCGTTATACTGCTCTGCAATCCTTACCTCTCAGCATGAAGTATAGAAATTCCTTTAGCCTCAAAGTCTCCAAAGGTCAGAGTCTTGGCAGTGCTTTTTCCACCACTGAATTGAAGCCACCTCTGGAAAGACATTTAACAGCTGTTTAAGTGCAAACCACAGTAATACGCTATTTTTTTATTTTTAAGAAGCAATGGAAACACAATATCGATTTGTCACTTTGGAAAGATTGGAAGGATGCAGCATTGGTACATGAAATGGAGCGTAGCCAAACAGGCAAACTCAAGTATTTGTAGCAAAGAAAAGAAAAAAAAAAAATCAAGAAGCTGTTTGTATCTCATGTTAATGTTATGTACGAATAATTTTATCATTGCTTGATCTGTAAACTGCCTGGTCGTGCACAGAAACATTAACCATTTACGTTAATGGATTAAAGGCACATAAAATTTATTCAGTGAGATTCATGCCCTATGGTGCTTTTTTGACAAGTTTTTATAGCACCGTAGTTAGTATTTATTAGCAATGAAAGCACTTTATAACACTTTGATACAATATTTGAGACAGGAACTGCACAAAGCAGCTACTTCGTAGGCAAGAAAGCAATTACGAATGACACTTCAGGAAGTGTTGCCAGGAGATCTTCAGAGAGCTCAGTTTCATAGCGTCGACAGCGCAGCACCCGGCAATGGCACAGTGCTGTCGGCACAGGAGATGGGAACATCTGCTCAGCTCTACCCCAGCAGGAGTGTCCCATCCACCTCCCCGGCAAGGAGATGCACCTTCTGCAGCACCTCAGCATCCCTGCAGCTCCCTCATCGTGCACAGCTCCGTTCAGCTTGTCTGATCTTATGGCAGTGAAGAAAACAGGATGCAAGAGAGGAGTCCATAAAAAAACAGCTCAAAGAGCTTAGGGAAATGATGCTCTTTAGTTACGCACCGTTTCTTTATCTGTTTTTGAAAAAATGTTTGTTCTTAATAAATTTTAAAACAAGCCCATAAAAATCCTTTAAAATAAGCTGTACGCTAAATTAATTCTCTTAAAAATCTTCCTCCTATGCATGAGTTCACACAGGTTTGCCTTGGAAGATCTGGCTGTAAAATCATGTATGCTTCCTTTGGGCTTATTGCCAGCGTAATTAATGGTTGAGCAGTACGAGCCGCCGTGCTCCTCTGGAGCTGTCCTACCTCGCGTGCACATCTTGTTTGAAGTCAGGAGGCACACACACAGAATTTTACAAGCAAATATTTCAGAGCATGCCAGACTACACAAAATGGCTTTGATTTTCAGCAGTGCTTCTTCCTTTGGCTTCCAGTACAGACCTGGGTGTTGAGCATTTTGGAGGCAGTCAGATCCTCAGTGATCTGCAAACCCGTACATGCCTTTAAGTGAAAAAGACATATATTAGGAAGCAGCAGAAAGGCAGCTGGAGAGAGGATGGTCATTGGAATATCACTCAGAAACATCAGACATACATTAAGGGACAATTCTAGATTATACTCTCATGGCATAAGGAAAGTTGTCTAATTCAGATGAATTTTTAGATGCCAGAAATTTGGTTTCCTCACCAATCCAAATTCTCAGCTGTTGTTGCCACAGTTTTTGGCAAACTATAACACGGAGCACAAGCTCAGACGCACATCCCTTGTGGTTAAATTAGCCTTACAAAGCTTTCATGCCCGAACAGAGTAAGTTTCAGCTGTTAATTGTCACTGCCACTGATGCTACTTAAACAACGAGTACAGCCTCTTAGGCCAACTCAGTGGCTTTTAGGGGAGGAAAAACAGGCAACTCAAGCAATATCCAAGTGTTTGGGTGTCAGAAACATGTCTCTTCTGTAGAGGCAGGCAGAAGTCTGAGATAGCCATGAGCCTGCCGTTACTTGGGACAGGTAGTCCCAGCATCCTGGTTACGTGCCTAAGCTGGGACATCCCTCTTGCCCCAGAGAAATCAGTGAAGACAAGCTCCTCTAGAAGTCAATTCAGGGTGCCAAAATGCCTGAGGCTGGGCTCTGTGGGTACTCCATCTCTACAATCAAGTGTATCACACGAATGTATTGCAAAGCCTTCCCTCCAACCCCCATTTTAAGTCACCAGAAGTAGAATAAAATCCTGATCTAAAGATTGTGCAACTCCTGGTATGGTGCTCTCAAAGTACTTGATAAATGCAGAAGTATGAGGGTATCGTTAGGCTGAAAGGAAAAGACAGTTATTAAATTGGAGATGCAAACAAATGCAGAAAATAAGCCAGGTCCATTACCTGTTTGTGCAAATATTTTCCTTCTCACAGTAGGGCTCAACATGTAATTCTTTGCCTCATTGTTCAGTGGAGCTGCTAAGTCACTTGGGTTTTGCGGTAACCTCCGTGTCTTCTACAGCTCATGAAACCTTCTTCAAACTTGCGAAGTACCTCGTGTTTCCTTACTTGTTCTGTCCTTTTATGTTTGGCAAATAGTTTTAACTGCACACTCCTGTTCCCACATGTGCTGCTTTATTTATCATCGATTTTTATTTTTTATAACTGTTGCAGAATAAGGTCTAGATCTGCTACACATCAGAGAAACAAGGTCTACAGCTGATGCTTACTTTTTTTATAAGTAAAAAAAAAAACCCCACCTCATCTCATGACTCTCTGCTTATGTTCTTGGAAATGTACCTATAATGACCTGAATAAATGGGCGGAGATAATCCCCCCCCAAGGCAGGAAAGGCAAACATAGGTAGTCTTCATTCAACTACAGCTAGATGTCAGCTACCTGCTTCTCTTAATTCTCCCAAACTCCCTTTTTGGGCAGGTGTTGTAGCGTCAGAATCCCCTTTCAGATCCCCATGAGTTGTTTGTAAGTGGGGGTCTATCAGGGAGAAGGATGGGTCTGCAGAGGATGAGGCTCGTGTGTAACCAAGGGCCGGCAGCTGAACGCAAAGCCGGCAGCTCAGCACGACCGTGGGTCAGGAGGGAAAAAGGTTCTCTCCGGCTCGCAAATAAAGACATAAAAGGAGTATCAAGTAGAAATAAAGAAATTACCTCTTTATTTGACATGGTGTGGTCACAGGCTATGCTGTAACCTGATGTGCTCACATCAGGAACATGAAAAAAATTAGAAAATTCAGGGGGACCAGAGCACAAAGTACCTGAAATATTTGAAAGCCACCTTACAGCAAGGAATTCACAGATCACTTATTTGGTGCCTAAAGGGGAAGCTGGTCTTTAATCAAAGCTTCCAGAAGACATTCAAAGACAATTTTTAGTATAAAAGAAAATGAAAAGAAGATCCTGTAACTGAAGCTGAAATAAGAATATTTGTACTGAAAATAAGGCACAAATTTTTAACAGTGAAGGTAGTTATTCAATAGAGAAAATTACCACCTGCAGCATGGCTTTTCTTTTATTTACATCTTAAGAAATTAAAGATTAAATCCCCCCGCCCCCGATAAAACTGGTTGAAACGTTCAGCCAGGTCCTGTGCCATACAGTCAATAGGGTGGTTTTTTATCCCTAGGGCAGCCCAGGTCAATAGTGACATCAAAACCTACAACAGGGACCAATGTCTGCCTGTAAATCTCCCAAGCACCTTGCCAATGGGGAAAAAACCCAAACAGATCAATCAGATTCAAGGAAACCCCCCACTTCTGAAAAAGTCTAACAAGCTCTCAACTTCTCTGCATCAGAACTGCTGTTGATATAGGAATTTTTTCTTCTCCATTTGCACTTTATCAGGCTTTTCTTGACTGGTCAAGAGAAAACTGCAAGACTAGAAACAGGAGATATAGCTCTTAAGTGCATTAAGAGGCACTGGTAATTCTCTGATACACTTCAGAGGATTGATGAGAGACCAGCAGTACCTTGTTCACAGCCAAAGGCAGTGTATTTTTTAAGTTAGTATTGGGTGCTGGCTAGCAGCCAGGTGTAGTTATAACTTTACTAAAAATTATATAGTAACTGCTATGTTCCTGCACTGCGGTCTGACAAAATCAAGGAGCTCAAGGATTACTCCCCTGTCTGTACTTAAAAAAAGCAGACCAACATTTCCAACACACTAGGCCTGTCAAAAGGCTCAAAGATTACCAGCCAGGGATCTAAGGCAGGTCCCCATTTCCTCTATAAATCAAATTTCTTAGCAGTGAACACATCAGTTACCATGGATAGAAATTAAGTGACCTAGTAACAACTCCCTAGACTCTTGTTTAAGAGGTATGGGTGGCTTCCGTAAAAGAGGATCCTCAGTCAGACCAAGTGTGCTGGTGGTACTCGTGAAATTTGCAGGAGGAAGACAATATGTAGCTACCAAATCCCTTCCTAGAGCAATACTGTATAGCTTTTGGAAAACGGGCTTAGCAGAACATTCCTGCCTAAAATCATATCAATGAGCCAGCAGAAGGATATTCTTGAAAAGCTGAATAATTACCAGTGTGGTTTATGAAAAAAAGGACCACACCTGATGGCTTGCAGACTTCTAACCCAGTTACCACCACTACTGTAAAAATAAGTTTCCCCTTTGGTGGGAGGTTTGGGGATGTAGCTCTAACTGACACTGTTGAAATATAATTTCTTGGTGCCTAATGTCAAGCTAGCTGGAAAGCATTTTCCTATTAACTATCTGGTTTTTTTCCTTTCTCCCCTTACTACCTCACTGTCTGTCTTTCCTCCTTTCTACACTAAAAGTGGCTGTTCCTCTATCTCCAAGCTCCTCCTGCTCTTCTGCAGTAGACCAGCTCCTGTCTAACCATGAACATGCTCCTGTAAGTCTTTTATTACTGCAGCTTTGTGTGTGTCTGTTCAGTATTTATTGTAACAGAACTTAAAGCCTCACTTGTTGTATAGCTTAAGATTTCTGGGGTCGAGGCAGAAGCCCCAGCTGAATAGGGATGCTTCACCCTATGACATTGAGGGTGGGCTCCTGGCTGTGGGATGCTGTGGACAACATGCAGCAGCAGCACTGCCTTTTGGTGATGGTTGTTCTCAGAGACTCACTAGTAGGTACCACACAGAAGAGTAAAAGAAGATACAGGGGAGAGTAACAAGCTGGGACTAATTTCACATTGCAGCCTCTTGACACTATATCATAGAGGAGCTTTCTGTGGCCCTTGGCTGGACCAAGCCTGAACTGTGCATAAACCATACAGGACTCTTAATAATTCCTAGAGTTTAGATACAGCCATGAGAGGCTCTCATAGGGATGTGGAAAACTGCAGTAACTCCAGTACCTGCCTTAAGTCAGTCAAACCTTCTGACAGCTCTGAGGCATCCTCTTCCCTCAGATGGTATGTAAGGTTCCAGATGGGTTCCTGCCAGAGTCAGACAAGCATCATGAGAATGCTCCAGGGGCCAGGCACTTCCAGACTCAACTCCAATTAGCTCAAAATTAAAAAGGAAAAGGGAAGAAGCATAAAATTATCTTCCTGCTTAAGATGTTTCTGGAAAGAGGGTAGAGAAAAGGAGAAGAGCTCATTTTGGGACCACAAAAGTCCTGGTGGTCATGATTATAATCTCCTTACCTTGAAACTGGGATGACAAGTGACAGGAGCTTATATTTAACCAGCCTTTTGCATCTTCCATCAGGAGGCAGATTGTGTCTAGCCCTTCAGATATACACACACGCAGCGCCTCAGCATTACTCATCCCTCCACCCACTCTCCAGACCATGCCCTCTGCATCCAGCCAAGGAGGCCACAGACCCTGGGGAGATCGCACCTCCCAGTCCCCACAAGAACACCAATTATCCCAACATATTTGTGGCAGGCAGGGAGTTCCTCTCCTTTTCCCCTTCAATACTTTTGTTTATTCCTTCCTCATTAGGACACTCAAATATTGGAGAGGCAGATTTCAACAGTTGCTTTAAGACAGCAGAGTTCAAAGGGGAGAAGGCAGTTGCTGTCTCTGCCATCTGTAACTTTCTGTAACCAAGTCCCCTGGCTGGGACGCAGCATACGTGGAGTCAGAGCTGTGATCGGGCTGCAGGCTGCTCCCCGTATCGACACTCAACCTGCTTTTGAAGTTCTGCACTGCAGAACTCCCAACCACCGACGGGGAACCGGCAGCATCCCTTCAAAGGCTGTAAGAAATAAAGGACATCCCCCAGCAACAAGGGGTTGCCAAAATGCCTTTTGAAAGCAGTCAGTGGAAGCTGCATAAGCTGCTAATTTGAAGTAGACTAACACAAAGCAGGGACCTCGGGCACAGAGGGATCATCGCTGGCTAAAGAGGAAGAGAACACTGAGCACTTCTCAGAGAAGACATTGATAGAAGGGAAGAAAAACCTCAGTAATTTCCCCCATGCCCAAGTCCCCGGCCGGTTGGACTATCCCCTGGATACATTTGCAGGTACAAGAGCACCCATGAAGTGGAGCCCCTCAAAGGAGAGATCTTCTCACCCTTTGCAGGGTCCAGGGCAGGCAGAGCAGTCTCCCAGCAATGACCACCAGCATCACCCAGCACCATTCCATCCCCCATGGACACAGTTCCTGCCCTTCAGAGGCTACAACAAGCAGCTCTGGTTTTCAGCAATATTCAGGTTCTTCCGCAGCCACCACAGCCATTTACAACTGGACAGGCAGAAAGGAGAGGGAGCACCACATCTCACTTGGGAGAGAGGAAAGACAAAGGGAAACTCTTGGAAGAGCCCAGGTAGAGACCCCAAAACTCCCAACCCACAAAGATTTCTTCAGATGAAATAACTGTCAGCGAGAACAGGACTAGCACAGCTACCGCGCTCTCTCATAGCTGTCTTTCACAGTATCTTCCTCTCACCTTTTCAACATGCTCCAGGACAACCAAGCGCTAACAGAGCTCCTTTAATCACCACATCCCCTGCAGCACCCAGAAATGCTGCTCTCCCACCTTTGCACTTTTATTTCCTCCTGGCCACCAAGGCAGTTGGTGCTAACGAGGCTGAGGCTCGTTAGGCCTCCAGCTGCCCTACCCCTCTCCCTGCTCTGCAGGGACAGCCGTCTCTGGTAACCCTCTCCTGGCCAGACTCTGCACACAAGCACCCCACAGTCGCGTTTCAGCTATGAAAAAGAGACTGCTCTGTGGCATTGAAGGACACTGTAACAAGGCAGTATCTCAGTTCAGAGAGAGCTCCATTGCCTATAACCTCTCTCACTGAGGATTATAATTTTGCATTTTACTCCTTTACCTAAGCCACTGCCTAGGACCAGCTGGCTGCCACCTTCAACTCATTTTTGCATGTCTGTTAATAAGCATGCAGAGTCTCAAGCCGTCAGACCCTTTCACTAGGTCTCTTCTCCCAAGTAATTAGCAATAGAACAAGAGGAAATGGCCTCAAGTTGCACCAGGGGAGGTTTAGACTAGATGTTAGGAAAATTTTCTTTACTGAGAGAGTGGTCAAACTGGCTGCCCAGGGAGGTGGTGGAGTCACCATCACTGGAAGTGTTCAAAAAACATGTAGGTGTGGCACTTTAGTACATGGTTTAGTGGGCATGGTAGTGTTGGGTTAACGGTTGGACTTGATGGTCTTAAAGGTCTTTTCCAACCTTAATGATTCTGTGATTCTATGTGACTCTGTGACTATGTCCTGTCACCTTCTGGAAGGCTCCTGGGCTCCCACAGGGCAGCAAGAGGGAGCTGGGGTGAAAGAAGCACTCAATCTGCTCGTCAGACTTCTTCATGATGTTTTTTTGGAATGAGGTGCAGAAGGCAGGTTATCTTAGTTCTTCTCGGTTGCTGATGTGCTACTTGGTATTGCTGTATTTAAGCAGTCATTGGCTTAGGAGATGGCACTCACATCATCTTCCTTTTCTTAAGGAGGGCCATTAGCCACAGAAGTTAAAAAGTCATCTTGCACTGTGTGTGTGTTTAAATACTTGTGCAGAATGGGAAAACACAAACAGGAATCTGTACCCAATAGCCGGTACTAGCCTGGAGGTGGTGGGTCACTGCAGGATGGGAGAGAAACAAGTTCGATTCTCTCTGGGAAAAAGGAGACCTGAAGGCTGATCTCCAGATCCCTTTCTGCTCACTAAGCTGCTGTCACGGGTGCCAGTCTGCCTGAGCTGATGGGATGGGGCTGGAAAGCTGAGACTCACTTGAACACAGGTTAGGAGGCTCCTGCAGTTTTTGCATGAGGCAGGTTCCTAGCTCTTTGGGGTTCTTCACATTTAGGGACCTAGGGGACATTATTGGGCACTCCTAATTAGATGGGGGTTGAATGCAGAATTCAAAGGTCTATATTTCAGACATAGGTATCTAAAGTGTCTGTTATTTCTTCAGTTCTTTGAGTTGGGTGTCTGTGAGTTGTCCTTATGTGAGTGTTTGTGTCTGCTTTCCTCCCTCTGGCAATTTCTCCACTGTCATTTCCCATCATATGGCCACACGTTCTTATCCCTACACAAACATCGCTCAGCATGCCCATCGCTTAATTGTAATCCATCTTGGTTGCTGTTCTTCCAAAAAGTTCAACTGAAGACAGCAAGGAAAAGGTGATCTACAGTCTCCAGCTCTGTGTGCTATCTCTGCTTTGCGGTGAAGTAATTAACTCTGCCTCAAACAATCCCAGCTAACTGAGGTGCTGCCAAATCCTGTGACCTGCTAACACTTGAACATAACACCTCTCCACTTGATCTGCTAGTCACGGGCAATAAATACTGATTTTCCATTATATAGTCAATTGTATCTGTGCTAAGTAGTTGCAAAACCTTACTGATCTGGTCTGGTAGGGTTTTACCCTTTCCTAGTCAAAGTGAAAAATATCTCCTTAGAGGTCAGGACAAGAGCGAAAGTAGCTCAGTTTCAGAAAGCAACAAGGAGCAAGGACAAAAAAAAGCCAAATGCTGCTGCACAAGCCAGTTGACGCTTGTGTAAATCCGCACAGTCCATTGCCTCTTACACTGCTCTACCCACCGAGCAGCAATCGGGGCTCTGACCCCATGGCTTGGCAGGCTCCTTCACAGGAGGGACTCCTGCTATCCTGGTTGTGAGATGTGCAGAGCTGTATTTCACAATTTGACATTAATAAAATCAGTCCTTATTTATACCAGTCTTTAAAGCCACAAAGACTTTGACTAGGGTCTGCAAAAAACCCCATGCAGGCTGGCAAGGCAGCCTCTAAACCACATGAATCATTCAGAAGTGAATTTAGCTGTTGCAAAACATGGATTTGCGATGAACTGAGGAGCCCTGGCAGGCTGCAATGATGGAGTTAGTTAAGAACAGTACTTTGGCTGGGGGCTGCCTCCTCGTTTAATGTGGATTGCTCCATTTCTTTTGTTAAGGAGGTGGGTGACTGTGCCTCGGTGTCACTGGTGAAGGATGAGAGGTTCACTTCGTGAATCAGAGCAGAGAGCTGGAGCATCGGGGCAGAATGAACCTGTACTACAATATTTTGGTACCAAAAATTGACTGCTGTTAAAAAAACTTACTAGCTCCTTTGGCCAGGAAGCTACACTTTATGGGGTCCCCAAATGGAACTCCACAAGGGGTGTTCAAGGGAGTTTTCCAGCAGATTCATAAAGCCATTGCTGAGCTTTGATGATTACCTACAACACCAGAGCAACACAAACACATTCCTACACTCCCGTAAATTCTTTATAAAGTTTTGACAGCATACATTTCCTGAAATACTAAAGAAAGCAGATCTATAGCCCTGAAAAAATTATAGTCAAAAAGGAGGATTGACCATGCTTCTGAACAATGATTTCATGAAACAATACAGCATCTAGCTTAAATATATTCCCTTCGTGGGCCAAGTAAATTCAAAGTAATGCCAAGTCTTTAAAATCAAATTGCCACTTACAAAATCCACCCTCAAACCCATGCAGATGTTTTCTCTGAGATAATGTTGTCCTTTAGAACCCTTTATACTATACTGTGAATTGAAAATGAAGTTGTTTATATTTCTGTAAGATAAATGGAGTCCCTAAATACTATTTAGCCCTTGCATTAACCTCACTCTAAAAACCTGAATTAACTGGTGATGCCATCCTGAATTGTTAAACTGAAGGTAAAAATGTACCTGGTGGGGATGCTCTGTGTAGACAAGGATGCAGAACTCAGGGAGAGCAAGCAGCTGCTGCTCATGAAACGCATGAGAGGCAGCAGGGTCCTCCAGTCAATCCCCATGGCTGATGTAGGACATGCCTTGGGGCTGTGCTGGGGCTGTCGTGTCCCTCCCAGCTGGCCTGAAAGCCAGAGTCAATACCCACAAGGCTGTCCCAACCTGCAAGCGCCTTCGCTTTCCTTCTCACGGCCATGGCACAGGCAGCTCTGCCAGAGCGTGGCAGTAGTCTTCTGGCCAACCCCATGAGCCACCGTCACCCCCATAGGTTATATGAGCTCTGGGCCAATTTAACATGGGCTAGAGACAGAACTAGGATAATAAAACCTGCTGCTTGTTCTTCTGCTTCTCTTTTTGTCCTTGTTTATGTCCCCCAGTTGATTTTGTCACAGTTGTTATTGATGAGATACTCGGTGAGGCTGCAGAAAAACTTGAGGTCCTGCTGGGGTTTTTTTGAGGCTTAAAAGCACTGAGAGGAAAGCTGTCAGTGCCTGTCGTAGGAACACAGCCGATTCAAACATTTCAGGCGTCAGACAAAGTATCTTCAACTTGTAACACAAAACTTTTCCCACAATCATCCTTGGAGACTGCAGGTAGGACGCCACTGCCAAGGAGAAGGAAAAGCTCCTTTTTGTCTTTCTTCCTACTTTAACAATGCATTAGTGTGATAAGGATAATCTCTGGTGGCAGTTATGGCTGTAGTCATACAACAGCTGTCTTGGAAAGATGTTTCAGCAACACAAATGAGAGGCTGCACAATTTTCAGAAGCATAAATCTTTCAATTTTGAAGACTGCTCTCAAAGAGCAACTGGCAATACCCAGCCTAGAACTGGCTTCCACTTGGAAAGGGCAGTAATAATGATCAGTGCTTCATTCTGAGCAGCATGCTGGGATTAATTGGAACGTGGGTATCTGGCGGTTTGCTCGGTAGGTACAGCGTGCACATCGTGCCATGCGGGTGCCACGTGCTTGTTCTCCAGGAGGATTTAACATCCAATGTTGCGCTGCATTGACTACCTAGCCTGGGAGGCGCGTGCAGTACGCTTCCACTGCAACACCTCGACCTGGAGGGAATCAGGAAAGAGAGGAAGGAGTTCCCCTTTCTTCCTGTTAAACCGCAGGGTAGAAGAGGAAACGGCGCGTGTGCGTGTGCGCGCGCATGTGTGCTTGTGTCACTATATTCCACTTGCACCACTGCAACAGCCTCCTTAGCCTTTGCAGGGAAGAGCATGGAAGGGGCTGGTGCTTCCCCCGGCTGCCAGCTGTAGCAACAGCAGCAGAAGACCGTGTAGCTGGCACCTCCTTGTCCTTTCTTCCAGGCAACAACGGGAACTTCAAAGGTGCTTTTCTTTTAGATGGCATAGATTTCTCAGCGGAAATTGTGCCTCCATTCTCATTTCTTTCCACTAAGGACCCGGGAGTTGCACTGTGTTTTAGCGGGACACTTGAGAGCACATGGAAGAGCAGGGCACGGGACGGGTCCTGCCGCAGAGCCGTGTCCTGGGGATGAGAGCCGCTGCACCGTGGTGCAGATGGCAGCGCCATTTTCAGAGCTATAAACAGTATCATTGTCATAGCTCTTTGAATGGTACTGCCATATGTACCGGAAAACCAGCATTTAAGCTTTTAAGGGCTTTGGGCCAGCTGGATTTTCTCCCTGTTTGGATGACGTCAATTCCTGAAGTATGAATGAAAGCTGCATGCTGCTTTGGAGTAATTCCCCCTCAGTACTTATTTTTGAGTCTCCAAGGTTCATCATGTTCTCATCAGTCTCCTAACCAAAACCAAGTGTCCTGCCCATGGAGAGACTGCTGATGCATCTAAACCTCCCGGCTTGGTTCAAGAAGCAGCAGAAAGTTCATGGAAATTTTGATAGCAAATCAGTCAGGTCCGCACGTTTTTCTTTAGCAAGTGTTGTACTTTTATGGTATAAGTGTATTTGACTGAGCGCATATATCTGGGTGGGTGGAGAGAAAGCGCTCGTCCTAACCCATCAGTCTTCGGGGGTTGCGTACCTCGCCTGGCTGCCGGTGCAGATCGCCTTCTGCTCCCCTCCATTTGTATTGATGAAGGAACAACAGTCGCGTGCAACAAAGTGAGAAAAGCATGACGGCACGGCGTGCCACGAGTCAAACTGACGAGCAGAGCAGAACGCGGCGGTGCGGCGGCGGCAGGCCAGGCTGCCGCGGGCTGCAGTCTGCCCGGGGGAGTGCCCTGCCTTTGCTCAGCTTTGTCCTTGGTGGAAGAGTTTTGCTGTAATGTTCAATTTTTTGCCGACCCGGCTTCTTTTTGGCAAAGAAAAGGGGGAGGCCGGCAGCTCTGGGCTTTGTTGAGAAAAGAAACTAGTGTGGCCCTGTAAAGGTCGGCAGGCAGGTGTTAAGGAAGGAAACGTCCCGTTTGCCGTGAAGCCGTTGCAAACAGCGAGGTGCTTCTCCGGGAGCATCTCGGGCGCCAGTTCGTGCTGGTGCAGCACATCCCCCGGGGCCGCCGGTCCCTGCTGGGAGCTGGCCCAGCCCACGGCACCGTGGAGCCGGGGTGCCGCGAGGGCCGTTCACAGGGGGTGAATGGTTATGAACAGGAGCGAACCTGTAAACTCTGCTGGGCGGTGGCCAAGCCTTGCAGCTGACAAATGCCAGTTGTCTCAGTGTAATATTAGCCTGATTTCTAAATCAGAAAAGCCCACAGAGATCTGAGAGCCACGGAACGGGGCAATGTGTTTCTGAGCCTGTGTATATAATGTCAGCAATAGATTACGATGACTAACGAGTCCAGGCATTTGTGACAAACACGCAGTTTACTTGGCCACCCGTTTAGAGGCATATTTTAAGAACTAATTAAGTCTTTCAATTTTTGGATTGAACTATTGTGCAAAACATCCCATCAAATAGAGAACATTATATGGTATGTTACTGCAATTAAATAAAGAGATAACTGAGCTCAAGAGATGCCCGCAACACTTAATTAAGATTAATTAAGCAACATGATTTATAGCTGGAGAAGATCAAACTGAGCAATTCAAAGCTGGCTAGTCAAAGCAGCTGTGATGCCGAATTCATGAAGACACATACTGGGAACATGTTCAAGTAACACTACTGTGGCAGCTCATCAACCAAGTTTATTCAATGGGGTTGTGTTTAGCCTGTGGAACACACTCATTTTTTTGGCCAAACACAGGCATGTCTATTAACCAGCTAGGAGTTAAGACCTTGGCAGCTGGAGGCTTGGTAGCACAGATAAAGCACTGCCAAAATATACACAAGATTTATTTCCTTTACAAGCTCTCCCTGAGACAGCACCTAGATTGGTGCGTTCTTAACTCCTCTGATCTCTTACTCTGATAGCAATACAGTTTGTCCGTGTAACAGAATTATCACACTCCAGGCACATTGGCTGTATGAAGTGATTGGAAGAAATTAGCATTTCTTAGCCTATTCAGAATGGAAGGATAATTCCAGTAATCAGTGTCATCAGTTCTTACTTCAGGAGACAAATCCTAAGTTGTTTCTCGCATAAAAAGAGAGCAAGAAGCTTAGTTGTTCTGGGTCAAACTAAAAAAAAAAAAAAAAAGGAAAAGCTAGAGGGTTGGAAAGCTAGAGGTTGGTTTTTTTTTTACAAAAACTGGGGAATACCTGCCCAGAAATCCCCATTTGACCTATTACCGTGTCACACCTTTTGTGCCTCAGCTGTGACATTCTTTTGCTGTACATGTGCTCATTGAATGCCCGTGGCCCAGGCAGAAATCTGCAGCTATTCTTGGGTGTCCTGATGATACATTTTTTTTCTCAGCCTCTGGTTTTGCAAACCTGATGCCTATATAACAGATGATCTTAATAGATAGCCTCTCTCCATATATTATTTCTCAGCCATGACAGCTTCATTTTTTAAAAACAACCGTTTCCTTAAGCCATGCATCCTCCTAAATAGTCTGAGGTCTCAGTACCACAACGTCTTGGTTTTGTGTCCTCATGGTGTGTTCACAGCCAGTTTGGGAATTCCCATCAGAATTAAGTGGCAGTATATTACCAAGTTTTGTAGCTGAAACCATGTTTTTCAGACTGTTGTTAATCACTGTGAGATCTTGCTAAGTGCTTTTCAATCACTCAAAAGCTGTAAAGCTCAGCAAGAAAAACACTTTGCACCAATATAGGCAGCTCATGTGGAAATGATGATGTGTAAAGCCATTCAGTGGGTCTGCAGCAGCAAATGGTCTGGGGGTGAAATAAGGAGATGAGCGGGTTGTTATGTGAATGACCTTCATGATCCAAAAGATTGCTTGTCATTTTAGAGTGTCTGATCCTACAAAACTTGTGTTTCTCCGGACATAATTGGTGTGACTGTGCACCGAAAACTGCGTTTCGTGATCGTCTGGCTCCTTTTAATCCTTCCCATGACCATGCAGTTAATTACTGCAGTGTCCTGGGGGCTGGTTGCTCCTTGGCTTCCAGAGGATGCGAGAAAGCCGAGGCTGGCTGCTTTGACAAGGTGGCAGGGGAAGCTGCCAGCTTGGATCAGTGTCTTCAGCATCGCATGTCCTTCACATTCTTGGGTCTTTCTGTATCGGTGAATTCTAAGGGAGAGACAGCAGTGAGCTCCTGAGGCTCTTTTACTTGTTTTACGCTTACTTTACTGTGGTGTACTCAACCCCGAGTTTTTAAATCAGCTCACCTATCTGCAAGCTTAAGAGTCAACAAGACGTATGCCATGAAAAGAGGTGTACTGAACTCTGTGACAGGTATATTCAGCTCTTGCCATGTTGTCTCTCCACACCTTGCAAGCCTCAAAGTCCCTTTCCTCTTGTCAGTTTAATTGCATTTATTTATTTTTGTTTAGAGAATACTCTAAACAAAATACTTCAGAACATAGAGAGGGATAGGCTAGGTGCATCTCCTTCAGATCAGGCTTAGCATGCATAACACTCTGCTCTGTATTTTGTTAGTGCCTTCAAAACAATGTATGTTCCTTTATTTTCTTGCTCCGCAGAGTAATATTTTCTCTGGGTTAATTTTGTGTTCAAATCTAACCTAAATATTTCCCTCCCCTTCTCTCACACTCCAGTCACTTGTAGTCTCATGCCTCCCATTCACTTTTCACACTAAAAGAAGAAGAGACTAGACTAGACTAGAATATTTCCTCTTCCAACTGAAAACATTGTATTCTATTCTATTCTTTTAGTGGGAAGAGTTGGAGCAGAAACTCAGAGCTCTCAGGGTCACATCTAGCTTCAAAACAGGACCATTTAGCCAGGAGCTCAGCGTTGATATTCTCAATATCACAGGGGATGTTTGGAAACTTCTAATTTCATTGCTATGTATTGCTGAAATCATACTTGTCAAATGTGCTCATTAGCCAAGGGCGTGACAATGTCCTCCCCAGATAATACTGTTCTCAGATATTAGTTTTAAGATAGCGTAGTTCTAGATGGAAACCAGTGCCACAATTTAGACACCCAAAGGTAAATATTTGGATTTGCTCACTTATAAATAACAAGTGATTACTAGCACAAGGGAAGGGCTTAGAGGTGCAGTGTGTGAAAACCACATGCTTTGCCCAAATCAGAGATCTCTGCTCTAGAATCAACCATTTCACTTTTAAAAATAATTAATACTGTCAGACTGTTCTACGAAGCAAGAGAAACGCAAGAAAGGATTTAGGATGAGCGTTGATAAAATAATAAAGAACAAATGTCTGCAAAGTCCAGCACACCTCTTATTATTTCTCTTCTATAGGGCTAATATACCTTCACAATTTTATAGAAACAGAGAGGAGTTTACATAAAAAGAGGGAAAAACCTTGCTGTATTTTATACATGTGGCAAGTACCATGCTAATCATGCAGGGGTATGATTTTTTGCTAAATTGTTGGGCAAAGTGCATTTTAGATTGCGTCAATGTAACACAAAGAACTGTAGATACAAAACTGGGATTATTTCTTAAGAAGATGGACAGGTAATTGTTGTAGTTGAGCCAAAACTGAAGTCAGTTGCATTTGAGATGTGCCGGCTAAAATGCAATTTTCTGTTCCATTTGCTCTACGTATCATTGCTTTGCTTTTCCTCAAGAAGGGGAACAAACATAAATCTGAGCAACATTTATTTATCAAAGCAGAGGCGAAGGCAGAGATTTATAGACTGTGTCGTCTCCTCTGAAGCAGAAAATGCAGAGGCCCAGGAGCGACCAAGGAAGGGGATATCACAACCTTCAGAAGTTTGAACTTATTTGCTTGCTTCTGCACTTTAAATTTGAAGGCAATATATAAAGCAATGGACAGGTAGGGTCTGCTGCTTTTGTGAGCCCTTGGAAGAATACTGACATCTGCAAAAGGTCTAAGAGAAATCAAGTAGCCTAGTGCTAACAGCAGGTATATGCAAGTTAAGTCTTTGCACACACAGGTACAAGCATGAAGAGACACAGGCGGAGGGTGATATTCCACCAGCTTATGCCAAGGCTCGGAAAAGCTGCAGTACGGGGGGTTCACCTGAATTACTGTACAGCACAGTACCATGGTGCTGTGGACATCAGGTCCATAGGTTGAAGGGCTGGGGCCACCACTGAGAGATTTGTTATATGAGAGGAGAAGGAAGATGCCTCTGTTGTTAGCCTGGTTTAGGAAAAACAGCTCTGCCTGAAGGAATCAACCCCCACGGCAGCACATGCAGTGGTGGAAAACAGCAAAAAAGGGTAGGATCTGACCTCTCAAAAAATGTAAGTCGTTATCTGAATGTTCCCAGCATGTTTTCATAGCTGTGTTTGACTGCTGGAGCAGCATTTTCTCTCTCAACACCCTCCTTCAGTCTGGGAATCCCTCTGGCAGCAACAGCTTCTGAGATCCTGTTAGTTACAAAGATGGGGCAGAGCTCAGCCAGGTAAGGAGATGTCTTTAGGGAAAATGCTGTAAGGACAGGGTCAAGGTACCACCCTGTAAAGCAAATCTGACCAATACAACCTCACTGGGAGTTGGCCTCGATCCTTATGGGTCCCTTCTAACCTGAGATGTTCTATGATTCTATGATTGGCTCAGGCTGAAAGACCTAAACCAGCACGAACTGAGGAAAAACACAGATGGGGTTGTGCTTACTTAATGTCTGTTTTTGGTTTTACATTTTAAACATTCTTTGTTTAAATAAGAAACTGATATTTCTTGTGCCGGATACACTATAAAGAAATTTCTTAAGTAAGTTAATAGCAATTCTCATGCAGACGGAAGTTTCATTTGTGGATCGAAGGGAGATTTAGCCCCTGAGGCTTGCTGGGACATCCATTCTTCTTCCCAGGAACGTGTGCTGGGCTTCTTGTGCTTTCTGAGCTACTGCTGCTGTGGAGGATGGTTGTACCTGTGCTAGGAAGCGATGAGACTTTGAAAAAGCTGGTCTTGCAGAACAGAATTTGCCAGTTACAAGATTTGGTGACTTTGGGCTTACCTGTCCCGTCTGAAACAAATCAGTCTCTTGATTCTGAATCTGTATGATATTTAAACATACGGTGACTATTGCCACAGCATGAATGACAAGTATGTTTATGATCTATCTTGACAGCGTTCAGATTTAGGTACCACATACTGTTGTGGTTGTGCTCTGTCATTTGCAGGTGTAACTATGATATGTGACTTGAATGCTAATGAAAATACATATTCCATAGACCCATTCCAGCAAACTCCAGAGCTTCACATATACTTAAAGGACTCAGACTTGTCTTGAGTCAATCCAAAGACTCAAATATTCATTTTTATTATTACTCATAATAAAAAAAAAATATTGTTTTCTGCCAGTATTTCACTTTCCATCAAGTAGAATAAATGACTGGTTTCACCTGAAGTTTCATTTCCCCACCTTGTATTTCGGCAATGAAACTGAAAACTTAATTGTGTCGGCAGCGGAAGGAATATGACTTTATCAGTGATTATTGTATGCGCTTCTCCCAGCTGATTGCCAGCTATTTTGATTGCACTAGTTACCTCCTCCTGTGATCAAAATCAATACATTGATCAACACAGCTCTTAAGTGTCATGTTCCAATCTACAAGGCATTTGTGTAACAGGATCTCAAAAGGGATTGCCTAGGGCTCTTTCAACTTTATGAAACCTACCAGAGAATAAATATCTGCTTTGATTATGCTCCCTAGTTTCTTGGATTCCCCCCACCCTCCCCAAAATTAGAAATTGTTTGCAGCTATGCTCTTCAGATTTTTACCTCTCCTGACACTTGGAGAAGTGTCCTTGGACATGGTGTATTCAAATGTTCAGACTGAGCTTGATGTTTTTCTTTTGGACATCTTCAGAAGAGATGAGGTTCTGCTTGCTATGATGCTCAGATGATAAAATGTTTTCCTCAGGTCCTTCTTGTACACTGAAGTTCAGAGGGTCTCTGAGCTCGGAGGGGAGCAGTGGCTGGCATCACTTGTACGAGATCCTCACTAACAGATGTCCAGGAACTACTCCTGCTGAGATGGGAAAGGCTGAAGTCAGATAACAGACTATCATCACAGGATGTTTGGGGATATAGCTAACAGAAAACGGGCACTTAGCAACCTCTGAATCATATTGAAACGGAGCAGCTGTCAAAGGCATCTCCTGTCCTCCCCAGCACACTCCTGAAGACGATCTAACCTAGCTGTGAAATAGCTCTTGGCAGGGAAGGCGGATGAGCGAATGAAGCATCATCCTTCTCGAAGAACAACAGGGGAAGGAAAACACAGCCACCGAGCAATATGTACTTATTGGCTTATTTTTGGTATCCGTTTTGACCAAGCTAAAAATGAGGAGCAACTATCTGTGAAAGTGATGTGGGGAATGAATGTTTCTAAGTGGGGTGTATATGGGAGGGACAGAGGACAATGGGGAGCACAGAGGGTCCGCTGCTGCCCTTAGTGCATGGAGGGAAAGTGCAGTGTGCATTTATCAAACCAAGGCTGTATGGAGGAGAATATGGAGATTTTACTCAAATTAAGCACCCACTTCCAATGTCACCATCTGTGGTATGACATTTAATCCTAATGAAATGCTTACAAAATAAGACTAATTATGAGCACAGCTCAAAAGTTTGCCATGCTAATATTTTTCATAATATGACATATTTTAGGAATGACGTTTTAGGAATTCATACCCAGTGGGCTGTAAGAGAGAAGTGGTCCAAGGTCAGGAATGTGCTAGTTAATACATATCATAGAAATATTAATTGAAAAACCTTGAGGAAGAAGGAGAAAGGAGTTGCAACTCCCATTCAACACAACATGGTGAAACATGGTGTTTGCTACCTTACCTGTCCTTCCCCAGGAGCAGGATCGATAGCTGAGAAAAGGCAGCAGCTACGGTAGCCAAAGAAACTTTACTGTAAGTTAGTAAGACTTACTACAACTTCACTGAAAACAAAGTACATACTAGCCGAGATGTTAAAGGCACCAACAAGGATCTTTATTACTAATTTTGATCTTAACATTGGTTTTTGTATGTAATTTTTGTGCCATTGTTCCATTATTAGAAAATAAAATCTTCACATCTTACCATTAGGTGCCTTAAGATACAGGCAACTCCACACCACCACTTTCAGGATATCCAGAAGTTACCAGGATACAAAACCATTCACATTGCATGGGCACGTGGGTGAATTGGCCCTACAAAAGGCAGGAAAGGATGACACGTACCCTGGTGACCAGAGAATTTACCGGCAGGCTGTAGAGTAGGAGGGAACATGCGTGAGCCCCAGACGCTGTGAGGGAGTTTGTGATAGTTTGCTGTTCAGAAAGGAACTTAAACTGGTGACTGACATTAACAATGTGCATATGCTAGACTTTTGTTATAAAACACATAATTCTTTATAGAAAGTCTTGTTTTGACACAAAAAAGTTCTGCTGTTGCACACACAAAGTAGACACATGAAATGAAGAATTTTTTGCCAGAAGATTTCGACAAACTGCAGTTGTCATCTTTCACTGGGTATTTCACTGCAGAAAAGCCACCCATTCCCCAGATAGCTGCAGTTCTAACGCTGTGGCACGTGTTTGAAGCCTGACAAACAGAAGTCAGTCTTGGGGCTCACGGCTGCAATACACCTGTGAGTTGTGGTGTCTCCATTGCACAAGGACACAGCTCCAAGTGTTTTTGCCATTATTTCATTCCACAGCTTTGATGAATGGCTTGTGGGCTTTTTCCTAGCAGATGAAAGATCTAATTATGCCAGTTGCGAGATCTCCATTTATAAAAAAAACATTCATTATCTTCCATTTGAATGTTCTTAATTGATCCTGCTTGTACTTCAGTAATTGAAACACCTTACTTAAAAACCAGAAGCCTATTATGAGCTATCCCATCTGCAGGTAGTTATAAACCACTCTTAACGTGATGCTGTGTATTTCTAACATAAACGAGCACTTCCAAGTACTCTCCTAATTACCAGGTTTGGGCCTCTTACAAATGTTGCATTAATTATGGTGCAAAAATGAACTGTAGGCCAAAATCTGCAGGTAATTAGAGCATGTAATGTAGTGCCAAACTTAACATAATGGGAGAGAAATGGAAATAGAGTTAATGTGAGAAAAAGGGGAAAGTGCCCATCTTCCACAGCATGGCATTGAATGGCCTCACTCATTTGCTTACTTGTTTACCCTGGTGTTTACAATTAGCAAATGGATTTAGATCACTGAAAACAAATAGTTCTTTTGTTGATTTTAAAGTTAGCTTAGTTTCTGTCTTTCAGTGCCCAAGTTTCTTTTTCTTTCGTGGGAACAGCAACTGTTAAAACATTAACAAGTTGCAGATCTGCGATGGAGTAAGTCAACATCTCTGGACTGACTCCATCATCTTCATTGCTGTGTGGATCTCATGTTTTTCATCACCAGTTTTTGTCACATTTATGTTCATGATATCCAAAGTCCAAGGCCTTTTGGTAAAGGTGAGAAGAACATCCTGCAGTGGCAAATAGAGAAACTGATAAACATCATTCCAGGTCAAGCAGATGAAAAACGGAAAAATAAGGAGTCTAGGAAAAGAGAAAACTCCAAGCTGGGAGATAGGACAAGCGTAATTAAGATGACTGTCATCACTGACTACTGATGACATCTATTAGCACATGAAGCGGTCTCTTGAGGAAACCACTGTAGAAAGACCCTCTGGATGACCAACAGGCTGGATAACGTAACAGCAAGTGGTGCAGCCCTGTATCAGCAGAAAGGCGGCACGGGGTAGCTGATAATCTGTCATATCTCTAATGCCTCCAGTGGACTTGTTAGAAAGAGGAAAAGGTACCTTTCAGCCAAGGTACTTGGGGACCTTCCTGGTGATGCCTCCTTCATCCCCTGGTTCACTCTGACATGAGATCCAAGGCTGCTTCTCCAGACGTTGCCTCAACAGCCCTAAACAAAAAGCAAAGCAGGCTTATTTTTTTCAAATTATTGCACCATATGCTGATGTTTTGCAACAGTCGTGATTAGCGGTCGAGGGGAAGGGGGAAGCCTGAAGGGGAAGCCCCTCCAGTGGGGTCAGAAGGACTGTTAGCTAGCATTATCTTTTTAAGATCCACAGTGGTGCTCAGCACCCGGAGCTGTGGGGGAGCAAGCTGGGTGTGCCAGCACCCCAGAAGGTCTCCATGAACAGGGCAGAGAGGCAGCACTCCCTCACTCGCGCCGAGTCGGGTGTCTTTCTGCGTAGGGGTGCCTGCGATCCACATCCTTACACCCAGGAAGAGGTGAGATACAAACTGCTAATCTTTCCAGCGAGGGAAGCGTGAGATGCATTTGGGATGCACTTGAGAAACATGGCAGCTATTGTACTGACGGGATCGAAACTGCTAACAGTATAATGAGGCTGATTATTTTTTAAGTGAGTTTTGCTGTCTGAAAGCTGCCACGTTTGGCAGCTCTGGAAGGCGCAGGCACCTGCTTGAGCATGAAAGGGAAAATGCAACCCGGCCATGGGAGCACAGGGGCAACAGCAACGAGAGTTTATCAGCTCCCTGGGAAACAGGAACTTCATTCTCAGCTGAGCGTTGCTTCTTGGGTCAGGCTGACAGCAGAGAGCAACTTTGACGACAGTGATGGTGTGTTTTGGGTATGTGGGTTATTTGGTTTATTTAAGGTCCAGCTGAGCCCTGTTGGCTCATGTCCAAAAAGCCACTGAGCCATCAGCAGCTCCGTGATTCTGACTCGCGGAGGAGACCTGGTAACCACCTCCCAAAGTATTAACTTTCTCAGTGGTGACACTGCTTTATGCTGAAAAATTTAACCTGTTCAGCTGCTTGCTCCTGAAGGTTTGGTTTCATAGGACAAGAGCTAGGAAATAGGCAAGCAGGAAGATAGACGAGATATACAAACACAGTCACTGACATACATGCTCAAGAGATCATGTCCTGTATATCTTCCAGGCCCCACTCAGAGATCGCTGTTCTTACTTAAAAAGTTGTTAAAAATCTCAGGCATATCTCAGCAACATCCACGTTACAATTAATAACTGGCCAACAAACATCAGGTGGGAAATAAACCCGTTCAGCGTGGGCCGGGCCAGCAGGCGCGGTGCCCGGCCAGTCTCAACCATTCCCCTTGTCTGAAATTCCGTCAGGTGAGACCGAGATGCTGGAGGGCAAGGCAGGACAGCAGCGTTACACGGTCAGCAGAAGAGAGGACAGCTGCTGGTGGGTGCTGCTCCGCGCAAAGGCAGCGTCTCGCCCCGACGCTGGCTCAGCGTCACAAGCGCAGAGCTGCGGCGCGACTCTTACAGCGCGGGGAGGCTCCACCTGAGCCGTGCGCGTTGCTAAAAGAGCCAGAGGAAAGGTGGAATCTGGTTACTGACTGTGCAATGGGAAACAGCAGGACCAGACCGAACTCGGTCATCTCCCTCTTTCTGTGGCACCAGCCTGAGAGCATCATTACGGTCAGTGGTCCAGAGGCAGGATATTCCCAGCCTCTGAGGGCGCAAAGAATTTAGTGGCAGAAAGAAGTTCTTCAATAAATAAAACACCTTTCCTACAGCTGTGGATTGTTCTGTCCTGGAAAGCATTTCTGACATTTTGAAATTGAAACAGACTATTTTTATGTAAGTGATTAATTGCTGCTGCTGGAGTACCACAGCCCTGAACCAAACTATGATTTATTTGTACCAGACACTGTTCATATCTGAAATGACACAATGTTTGTTCCAAAGAGGCTAGAATCTAAAGACGAAGCATGCAGAGGAAGTAGTATTGCCTCTGTTCTATCCACGATGAAGGAAGGCTCGGAGGAATGGCGGGGTTTGGCCACAATCAAACAGGATTGTTGGAAAAGCCACCTCTGCACTCTTGAGGTGTCCTAAGTCCCCGGCAGTTTTCTGTAAACAATTTCTTAAAACACATCACTGAGGAACTTAGCAGATCTTTATTATTATTAGCACATATTTAGTGTTTGTCTATTTGCTTAACATTAAAGAAGCCGTAATTCATGTTCCTGTTTTTAACTTTTGATGTCTATCAAGAATGTAATTATCATCTTAAGGGGTTATTATTCAATACAACTGAGACCTTATAACATCACGCAGAAGGCTTTAGCCAGTACTCAGAGATAATGACATACAAAAATGTGTTCCTTCAGCCCTATTTTTTATTGAATTTGACTCTTTGCTTCTTTGCTGATCTACGTGGAATGCCTTGGCTGAGTCAGGCCAGGCTGCTAATTAGTTATCTTCATTAATCAATCTCTATCAAATCTATTTCCTGTGCCGAGTGAAGGGCTGTGTTTAGCACTCTACCACAGAGATGAATATGATTTTCCTCCGTTCCTGGAACAAGAGTCTTCTGAGCAAAGGAGCAGTGTGCTGGGATTAGCTATTGAAGTTAAAGTAGCTTAAATGGGGTTCCTATAATTTTTTTTAGATCAAATTCATTAGTAGAGCCTGGCAATAAAAAGAATAAAAAAAGGAAGACGTAATGAGCCCTTGCAGCTCCAGGGAAACAAACTGGATGGGTCAAATTCAGCAAATTTTTTCAGCTGGAGAAAACGAAAATGAAACAAGATGCTATGCTGAAGTTCTTTGACATTTTATTTCAAAATCATATTTCAGTTTATTATTTGCCTGCACTCTTAAAAGGAGCTAAACATTCCTTAAAAAAGATATGCTTCTAGTGTAAACACAAAAATAAATGAACTGGAGGGGATTTTCATCTTGTTTTGCCAGAAAAAAAAAAAAAGAAACTTTTCTATTCTACATTAACCCAAAATGTGTCGGTGCAGTCACATATGCACTAGGCATTATCTATACACCTCCACTTTTGGAGATGAGAACATCCCTCGTGTAGCTACAGTGACTTTCCTGGTACTGTACAGGAAT
>NW_010523227.1:38100-41247 GCF_000687285.1 Phaethon lepturus
GAACATGTCCTGGAGCCGCAGGTCACTAGAACACGTGGCAGCCAAAGCTGGCTTGTACGAGTGAGAGAACAGGTGAGCTTCAGCTAAGGAAAACATCCTTCGGGAATGATGGAACAAAGGAAAAACAAAGAAGAGAAACAAAAGTATTGATAGATGCTTTCTTTGTTTTCTGTGACTTGTCAGATACAAAGAAAGTAATTTTTTTTTTCCAGCGGTATGTTTCTCGCACTCAAAGTCTTTGCTTACTTGGAGAACTGTCTGCTAATTTTAAACCTGAGGAGGCATGTCGAAGAGGCTGGATTATGTGGGATGGAGACAGCTGTTTTTAAAACCTCTAACTGAAATTTAGTAAAGAATGATGAGTGCTTAATTCCAGCTCACAAGGTCTGAACAGCATTATTTGATTTAAAGATAATTAAGATATGAGTGGGAAAAAATAAACACTTGTCGTGAGATAGAGACAAATTTGTATTTACATTTGACTACAAAGGACTTTACAATCAACATTGCTGCCGTATCCATATAAATAATTTAGCAATCCAAATGTTTTCCTGAGATCTGGATTTTCACCATTCAGCTGCAGTTGAACTTTTGATGATATTTCTGGGGATTTTACCAATGTTTTCCCAAAGGACTGTATCATTTCTGAGGAGGAATGGTGCACTGATATTTGCTCCTCTTTATTAAAAAAAAAAAAAAAAAGTAGTGAGACTAGGACAGACTTCAAATTTGGCTAGGGCATTTTAAGAATTTAGGAATACATTCTGTTTGGTGCTGATGCTGCTTGAGACTTCAAATTCACTGATTAGGTGGGTTTTACACACAGATACATGATTGGAATCCTCCCCAAGATTGGAATAAAAGACAGTGAAGGCAAAGGAAGGTTCCTGTTGTGAGGCTCGTTGCAGAGGATGGATTTCATGTTCTTTGCCACGTTACCGTGCTTTCCCGGGCCTGGCTGCAAAGGGATGGACAGATACCCACCGTACTGGCTGTTTCTCCACCAGAGCTCCAAGAGGTGGTTTAGCAAATCATCTACCCCAGCCACTTTATTCAGATAATCATACCATATTTTTATGGGCTCTGCAGGCTGTCAGCTTGCAACGAAGAGAAATAGTCACAGGAGGAGGGGATGGAGATGTTCGTCTGCCATCCAGACTAACTCAGCTCCCAAGCAGAAGCACCCAGCCATAATGACAGCTTCACCATCCCCATGCCTGGGTTCATCTCGTTTGAAATCCACCTTCCTCCAGCCCACTTGGGTGGGAGCCCTGTGCTTGAAAGCGCACGAGAGACAAACATTAAGTGTATCTTTAACTCTACAGAGTTAAAGGAATATATCTGATATTTGAGGGAGTTCTCTTGGAGCAGTTCTCATTGTGTTTCTGAGTTCATGCACTCTTTTTATATTCATTGGTTTCCCAGACATTTAGAAGAGAAATTGTGTCTAAATTGGCTTCTATCGGATGAAGCAGATCGCAGGTAGTCACGCGCAGGTGCAGTGAAAGACCTACCATTAGTAAACCCATCTTTGATAACACACTGCTCTCCTCTGGGTTGCAGGTCAATGAGATGCAGCACAAGGCTGATACACAATAAGGTTAAACCTCATTGCTAGGAAATCTTGCAAGTATCTTGCTCATCTCAGAAACAGGAAGAAATGTGAAACCCAACGAGAAACAAGAGGAGCTATTCATCCTGGAAGTATTAGATACGTTGTTAGTTTTGCAGCATTGAATAGGAAGTAGATGTACGTTGTTCTGCAATGTTGATACATATCAACAAAAAGACAGAAGGAGCTTTTTTCCCCAGGAATCGTGTTGGGTAGGTAGGGCGGACACTTCTTATCCTGCTATAATGATTTTCTGCTGATGGCCAAATGTGGAACTTCATTTTGGTGGCTGGGAGCATATTTTTTTGCCTCTTTCAACATGAAAAATGTCACAAATTAAAATAGCAAATCCCAGAGATTCTTGGATTTTATGTTGACATTCTTCTCAACTTTCTGACTGTTTCCCAAGATTTCCCAGTTTTCCAAAACGTCAGCAGCATCTTTTCAGGGAGAAAATACCAGTCATCTTTACCTTTAGCTCCTGTAACCCTGGAGGGCACCCCAACACCACAGGCTCTATCCCGTTGTTCTGAAACACATGCTCGAAGTTCATTCCTGGCCCGCTGGGATTCAGGATGGCCTGTGTGATCTTCCTTGGGCATTTCCATCATAGACATGGCTAAATAGTGATGCCAACCAGAAACCACGCTGCACTTAATGACACCTCTATCATCTACAGGCAATCATTTACGGTGGGTTAGTGACTGCCACAAAATACAGAATTAAAAGGCTGTTTCCTACCTGCTCCTGAAATAGGAATAAAGTAAGCAGATGCATCACTGTCTGGAATAACTAACAAACAGTCATCTTAAACTATTCTCTCTTTCCAAAAATGCATTTATGAATTATGTTGTTTGCATTTATAATTATGGGACTGAACAGATGGAGGAAGACTTATTTCAGAATGATGTGTTCATTAAAATAACCTACTCTGGTCTGCCAAGTGATTGTTAACTGTAATCTCAATTTGGTATTGAAGAGAGATATTTATTCTTTTTCTGTGAGTCCATCTGAAAGAAATGGAGCTTTGAGAAATGGACTCTATATTGAGTGTGAGGCTACAATAACGGTGCTGCATATATTCCAGATGGGAAAGCACTGAAGAGTTTTTGCAGCTGTGACAGAAAGCAAAATGGAGGGAAAGACAAACTGTGGACTAACACAATTTTCAAATCTAAGAAAAATTTCAATACTCTATTCACTTTGGAAGCTCAAGTCCACTTAAAATGTGGTTCCAGCCAGCTTCCACCAATGCACAGACTCTGTCTATTGTCTTAGATAGTCGGGTTCAATAGTGGTAGCTCCCCTTATTAAAAATGGGAATCTCTTCTCAGGGAAAATCATCAGTTTATCACATATTACACAGTAACATCTTGTCTTCCTCTAGTCCCAACAAATGTTTACTGGGTGCTTCTGCAAATAACAACGGGTTTCAGAGAATCACAGAGTCATTAAAGTTGGAAAAGACCTTTAAGATCATCAAGTCCCACCATCAACCTGACATAACCATGTTGACTAAACCATGGCCTGAGGAG
>NW_010523227.1:41786-59601 GCF_000687285.1 Phaethon lepturus
ACCCCCAGGTCCTTTTCCACCAGGCAGCTCTCCAGCCACTCCTCCCCAAGCCTGTAGGGTTCTTCATGATGTAACTGGGAGCGATCATCATCTATTTGCCTTCCTTCTTTGAAATCTTATTGTACCAGCTTCACTTCACCAGCTTCATCACCTTGCAAGGCACGTGATGAAGCTGGAGATAATTCTTTGCACTTCAACTCCTTTGCAGTATTTTAGTTCTGAGACCTTCTGCCACACTATTTTCACATCGAGCCTTCAGGATTTGGTCTGAACACAGATGAAAGCAGAGACATAATGTCAAGGTTTCTTTGTTGAGGTTAAAGGAGTCTCTATTCCTCCAGTTCTGGCCATTATCCAGGTTCTAATTCCTGGCCCTCACATCTCCTTGTGCATATGTCCCACCCAGGCTACCGCAAGATGCCACGTATGGCAGACCTTCACTCAGTGGGCAGTCTGGGGGCTGTGCTGCTGGTGAGCTGCTCAGAAACATAGTTTACAACTCTCCTGTGGCTGAAAGCTTTGCCCTTCTGCACCAAAGCAATTGGCATCGCTTGTGCCCCACAGCCGTGGCACAACCATGGGGTCATCAGAATTTTGCAGGCAAAACTCAGAGGAAATAGCGGAGAATGAGATGCGAAGGTACAGGGCTCCCGTCTGCCTGTCTGAGCCCAGGGGGAGCAGAGCCGAAGGTGGGAGGAATGGGAGACCGATAGAAAAGTCGATTGTATTCGCTAAGAATAACCGGAACTATGTGTGTTTTCTGGGTTGGTTCTGCAAACATTGTTGCAGACTTCAAAGATGCAAATTTGCTGTACAAAAGCTGTTACTGAGAAGTTTTCTGGGATGCTGGAGAGAGTTTCTAGTTGCATACGAAGGAAGAAATATATTTTGTAATCTTTTGTTTGGAGTGCTCACAATCAACAGCTGGAAAAAGGGAAAAATGAGAGAGACAGACAGAGGAGTGCTCACTCACACAAAATTGTCAATAACACAGTGGTTAAATCAGTCACCTTGATAAAAGGCCTTGAACATGAATTGGAATCAGCTCTTTTTTTCTTTTTTTTCCCCCTTTTCTGTCTCACAAGATGTTGCAGAATTGCTCCAGATCAGAAATGGGGAAAAAATTTGAAACTGCAAAAACTTTTAGAGAATGGGAAAAGCATTTTCTATACCACTCTGATTTTAGCTTGAAACTCATTATTTTTGACCTAGCAAGTAAGTCTTTATAATTACATGTTTCTCAGCTACTCTGACCTCCCTTAAACATCTACTCCAAACTGTTAAATCTCCTAGCTGTAAACTAAATTAGCCTGTACATTTTTTCAGGGCATGCACTGTCTTCAAAAGGAGCTAGCCAGAGCTCAGCACAACAGATTTCTGCTTTAATTTGGACTACAGTGTGCTACTGTCAGGAAAACACTGTAAATAGATTTAGACTTTTTGGCGTTTTGGTTTTGCTGAAATTTAATGCTTGGTTTAATTTGAAATCTTTCATTTGGAATGCAAGCAGTTGATAAAAAAAAGTTAATATAAACATATTAATAAAGGACACTTCTCCAAAACAACAACAACAAATCGCAACGCCTTTACATGAAAAATTTCACTTGTCATTTTTTACAGAATTATTGCTTTTGAATTTTTTTTAAATAAGGCAAATTCAGAGAAACTGGGACAAATGCAAGACAAATTTCAGTGCCATAAAACCTGCAGATTTATTCCTTTTCTTGCCAAAAGGACAACAGATTATTTAAAATTTTTAAGAATGTCACAGTTAAAACTATGCTCCTTGCCTGACTCTGCCATGCCCGAGCGCTCTCCATCGGTCCAGTAGGCAGTCACTAATGAAGCACCAGCGACAAAACCCAAATCCCAGCACAGGGATGCCCGAGGACCACAGTTTTGCTTCAGTTAGGGGCAATTTTCCTGAGCTGTGTGAGTACGGGGGCGGGAGGAGGCTCTCACGGGCCTGCGCATCTGTGAGGTCCCTCCTGCAGTGGGGTTACGCTGTGCGCTTCAAACACTTTAATGTGAACAGCCAAGAACAACACCTATTTCAAATAATGTGGTTTTTTTCTTCCGTGCTTAAAATACCAGGGGGTATTTTAAAACTCAGGCAGTAACTATTCTGCATTTAAAACATAAAGATTATCACAAAGATTTGCAAATGCAGTGAAACTCAGCGCTTAGCAGCTTTTTGTACAGCTCACGTCTGCACTTCCCCAGACTTTGTGGCCATTCGTGTCCCCTGCTGAGACCTGAGCTATCCCGCGGTACCGACAGCAGCTTAGACATTTATCTCTTAAACGCTCCCTTCCACCCACTTCTGCCGCAACATTACCCTCCCGGTGTCTGAATGAGCGTGCGAAGTCCCTTCTCTGCCTGGTGACAACGTGTCCTTCATTTTCTGGGCGGAGGGGGAATGGATTTAGGTGGCAAAGGCCCCGGGGAGCAGAGGGGTAACAGCTCCCGGTACCCCGGCACAAAAACGGACCCTTCCCAGCCCAGTCCAGGGACAGCCGCCAAACCTCACCTCAGGCTCCAGCGAACGTCGGGGCGACAGGGACCACCTTCTGCCAGTTCAAAGATGGAAGCGACCCGTAACGTAAGCAGGTGTGTTGGGAAGGGATTACTGAACAGCGCGCAAAGGCAGCTGCGCCCCGGCAGCGGGTCTGGGGCAGCTGTGGTTTCCTCCATTAATCTGCCTTCAGCCCAGCTGAAAGCTTTGCCATGCTTGGACAGTTGTGGGCATTTATTTTATCCTTTTTTTTTTTCTCTGCTGTTATTATGACCCTGTAGGTAAAATCATTTTTCCTGCCAAGGTTAGAGGGACAGAGGCTGCGGAGGGAACTCTAAGGCCGTGGACAGTGCAGGAGACGCGGCCACACAGGCCCTTCAGCCCGTTCGCGCCCCGGGCGCAGCCGGGAAAGGCTGCCCGTGCTCTCCCTGTGCGGGTTGTAATTAATGAGCAGTATCTGCTCGTGTGACCCAAACCCTGAGAGCTCCCGTACCTGCGAGGGCCCTTCGCCCTTCGCAGCAGCCGCCGGATGAGCTGCCTGCAGGCTGACGGACGCCAGTTCGCCGGGGGTTTAGGGAAGAAGGACGGATACGAGTGTTCAGAGCAAGAACTACGGTTAAAAACCAGGGGAGTAATTCATGGGTAAAATGGCTGCAGCACTGCAAGCTGTGCTTCCCAGGCATTTCTGCCGGTGCAGTGGAGCCGTGGGTATGTGTAACCAGTGTGGGCAGCTTTACACAGGCTCTGCAAGCATGAAGGGTTGGCAGGAGGCATTTTTGGGACAGAGCAGATACCTTCCAATTGCTGGCCGTGCCCCACTGTCCAAAGGGCCGCAGGCACTGTCTCCAGACAGAGGCTCCCCTCTGGAAAGCGGGCCGGTGGCTGCGAGCTCCATAGCGGGGGGAGACACATACACACACCATCAGGGTATTGCTTCCCCGCCGCCTGGGTCACGCTCTGCCGAGGCAACGGAGGCAGTTAGCTCTTGCGTTCAGAGCCAGGAGCCCTGCCCCAAAATTGCATCGCGTCCTGCTTTTCAGCAAGACAGGCACGATCCCGGGGGACAGAGCTGGATGCCGGGGGTTTGCTCGTCAGGAGAGGACTAAGCAGCGACCTCAACCTCTGTGAAAACAAAGGTGACTCTCTGTCATTATGGTTGGGGAAGCCAAAGACCAGCAATTTTTTGGCTTTGCTTCCTTGATAGACTGTACATAGTTGGCATGGGGGATAGCTCTGCAGGGATTGAAAGTGAGAAGATTACAAACAGCCACTGCATCCCCTTGGTGTTTTGTCCCCAGCTCTTGCCGAGTTCCCAGGATTACGCTGGAGTTCCTTGTTCTGGTCATGGACCTACAGAGGGTAAAACCACACAGCTCCCCTCTGCTGTGCTGAGAGCTAATCCAACCGGTTAATTAGAGTCCATTGGACTGTCAGGAACAGCAGGAGATGCAGAAGCAATTATCTCCACATTGGCCATCATCACAATTAAAGTACCATTTGGCAAGTATGTGAATAGCCTGCAGCAGGGTCCCTTTATAGGTGGTAATGCCTTTTCATTATTGGGCTGGGTGGTGGTGGTGATGATCCGAGTAAAGCTGTCAGGTGAAATGACAGTAACACTTGCCCCCGGTTCTGGGAGGAGGCGGGTGCGGAGGGCATAGGCAGCCTGGGATGCGATTTGTAATTGAGCTTGGTAGCTTAATGTGCCAGTGTGTACAAATCCCATCGCAGGAACTCATTACAGGCAGGAAAGCTGAGCAACTAATTTGCTGCAGATAATTTATTTAATGCATTTCAACCTTTCAATTTTTTTTCCTGCTCACATAATATGGCTTCCTCAGATGTATTCATTACTCAAACCTACTAGATAAATTTCTCTTGAAACATTCAGCCCAGACACGCAGGGTCTGAGTGGTGTTGTCTGCTTGCGGTCGGTAAGATAAATGCCATGGAGGTTGGCTTCTCAGCCAGGCGAGAGCTGAGGCACGTTGCGTGTGCGTTCCTGTAGCTGAGGCAAAAACGAGTTTCAGGTGCAGCTGTGCTTTCTTTCTGAAACTTGCTTCCTATAGATACTGATGCCTGAAAAATTAACTGCATTTTCAGAGCGCAGAGTAGTTAAGACATGGTGGTGTGAAAAAAAGCAGGGCTGTTACAAACCTGTCTTTTCCAGCGCTAAACTGGTGCCCTGTAACCGGCATGTAGCTTTGAACTTTCATTTGAAGGGAGAAGCTACAGTTTGTGAAAACAATCCTGGAAACACAAAAGCTCACCAGCGGAGGACTCCTTTCACGGTTTCCTGGAGATGTTGGTAAGACTGTAGGAATGATGTGCCAGTACCAGCGCAAGCCCTCGCCCCCTCCGTGCAGCTTTCGCACCCCGCGCATGAATGCTCTTTCCTCCTCTCCCACCAGTCCTCTTTCCCCACAGGGTAAACAGCTGGAAGTGTTGAGCTAACTGCCAGAGGCTTCAGACAGACACTTTGTGCCACAGGAGATCCTGGGACATCTTAATGACTTCTCTTTAGCTTAATGCGTCTTTGTAACAAACGGCATCACCTGCTAAATTGCTGATCTTGCACAACTGTTTTCTGACTACTGCAGAAGAAGAAGAAAGGTTTGGCTCTTTGGATATCCTGTACAAAGTCAGCTTCCAGTGCCTGTCTGTTGTGCTTCTGAGCAAGTCCCGAGTTGCTCTGAAGTATGTCTGTTTTGTTCGGAGAGCGGGGTTCTCCTGGCTCTCACCCTCTGTACCACCATTTGTGGCAGAGGTTTTGCCATGCTAGAGGTCTCTTTGCTGGATTGCCTCACACAATGTGCCATGTCTGACGTCATATATAAAATTAAAATTACGTTATGACTTGTATGCTTCGTGGTCATCTAATCAGAGTGTCTGTTCAGTGTTAGATGCAAAATGTCTTGTTTCTCACATCAAGTCTGTATCTTGTTGGTAGAACTAGCACATTTTTTTAAATATATGTGCATTATTTAAAATGATGGAGTACTAAGGGAGTATGTTTAACACTTATATCTGCACATACAGTGACCCATATGAAGGCAACGAAGCCTGACTGTGTTGAAGAACAATATCTTGTACATTAGAGGGTAAATTCCTCCAGGAATGCTCACCAGGACAAATTCAGACAGGCAGTACAGTTTATACCCTGGCTTTCATTTTGAGTCCATGGTTGATCTACTGGAACAAGTGGACACATCATTTGTAGGATGTTCAGATCATCTACTTCAAACATTTCAGTGGCATTGTAAGAACTCTGATTAGGAGCCTAAGTCCCAAGTACACTCAATGGAGAGATATGCATCCAGATTAATAATGCCAAGTAAATTGATGTCATAGTGTCCATTTTTGAATATGTAGGCAATGAGGAGTTCCTGACCTTTTTTCCTAATGACTATTCAAAGAAATCCCGAGGCTCCTTCTTCCCCCCTGCTAACAGCAGGAGAACTGATATATTCTTCTATGTTCTTAGGCTTTTTTCTTTTTTTAGTCTTTATTGAGATGCAGGAATGTCCTGGATATTTGTTACTGAGATAAATAATATCTCTACATCTCTAAACACTCAGGAGAGGAAAGTCTTAACAGACCTGATTTCTCTGATATGCATTTGGACTAGGGAAAAATATGTTTTTACAGTTATTTTTGCAGCTTCCTACTTCTGGACCTTGAAGGATGGTTTGGTTCAGCTTTACTTTAAATGAAATGGACTGCCAAGGGCAGATACCTGGCTTTCTCTGTACCCTTCAAGGGGTTTGCAAGCAGGAATTACTAGATGTGAAATTCTAGAAAGATGTGCTAAATCAGTTTTACTCCAGTTAGCCAACATTTTTGCTATCACTTCAGATCTGCTTATTCCGCCTAAGCATTACACACCACTCAGGGAAAAGAGCTGCATGTCATTAGCAAACTAAATCAACAGTTCTGTTCAGAAAGCCGTGCTGAGATGGGCAGCAGGAAATGGGCTGGTAGATGAGGCACAGGGTAAGAGATAATGTGGAATTCCTTACAACTGCTTTTCCATATCTGGCCCAAAGCCTGGAAGAATATCAGAAAGATATATACATGACATGATACCTCCAAAGTACATAAAATCTGAACAGCACTGCTCTGATAAGACATACTAGAATTAGCAGTAAACCCAACTTTGCAATAGACAGAGACTACTTTCTTTTGTAAGCAGAAATGCCCTGAAATGTTGGTCTAGGTTTCATCTTAAACATCATTCACTTCCCAAGCTAGTCTCAAATGATTCTTTAAATGCTTGCATTGAAGACATTAACTGAAGCGCCTTCAGCTTAGTCCACCCACATGACCAGTGTTTCTTAGTTCTTTGGCCTGGTTTCCTCTCATTACCAGCTGCACCTGAGATACATGAAAACCAACAGGTTCTTTGTTTTCAGGGATTACCTTGACTGCATCAAACTTAAGATTTGGTTACATGTCATGGAGCAAAGTAGGGGTTCACATTTGTTTAATGTGGGATCTGCATATTTGGAAGATGTACCGCCTTAAGATGTACTTCAGGGTTTACAAGAACTCATTTTACATACGCTTGTCCTTTTAAATACACTAACAAATCTTTCTTTATGTTTTTGCACTTCCAGGTACACTGTTCTACGTAACGGGCATCATCAGGAACATGAGAAGCTTCCCATCCACAATGACCCTGAATCCCAAGAGTCCTGTTTCTAGTCACAGTCCTAGAAGAGGAATGGCCCAGCTGAAGGAACAGTTTCCTTTTAGCATACCCAAAGGATTCATGGACAGTAGGACCTTATGAAAATTCATTCATCTGCATTGTCGTGGTGCCTCCTGCACTGACTTCATATGAATGTCCAGCTGCACGTGTGTAGATCGGTGGGGGCATGGGAAAGTATATGAGCAGAATGGCTGAAGATATTTTCCTGCATCTGCAAGGATGGCCGGACTGTGTCAGAGTCTTACTCCAGGAGTGAGCTGATTTCTGTCAATGTAAGGAAACAACACAGATACAAACCACTCAGTGTAGGGACTCCTGTTGCTCCTTTCCAGCTGCCATCTGTGTATAAGCCACCACTCTGTCCTGTGATATCATGATCTTAAAGATTACAAGTTCTGGCTAAAGCCCTAACATGATGTGAGACTAAATACCTGCTTTATTTGTGCAAGATCCTGCCCACCAGTGACTGGATGCTGCCAGGAAAGAAACGGCACTGCTTTTTCTTTAGCCAAATAAGAGAAAATATTTGCCTTTCGATTATAGTTACTGGTGACAGGTCAGCATGAGCTGCTGATTCACTCCACCCTGCAGAGCTTTCTTTGTAAATGCTTTTATTGTGTTGCCTGGCCAAGTTCATTGGTAGAAGACTCATAGGGTGTATACAGTGCCTGACAAGCTGGAGTGGGACCTACAGAGACATTTCATCACTAACCGCAGGGCTTGCAAGCTGCTTCAATCCAGCCCGATTTCTAAATGACTATGACCACCCTCTGCCAATCAGAAACCAACGGACGGGATGTGGCCCTCAAACCCCAGGCAAGCTGCCAGTGCTGTCCTCATCTGAGCAAACTTTGAGCATTCATACCAAGAAGAAAGGTTGGTCAAGAGACAGAGTCAGTTTGTAATAGATCACTAAGTGCCATCTTGAAAAATATACCATCTAAAAAACTTTTCTAGCCACATTAGGAAGACAGACTTCTACTTACGTTTTCCATCTTTATTTTTCTATTTGTTTCTGTTCTCTTCCAGTTGAGGCAGGAAGTTTCAAGACTTTCAGATATCACCATATGCACATCTCTGTTTGCAAAGATCTCAGTCCTTAGCTGCTTCCTGCATGTAGATGTTGCTATATTCCCCGTGAGCTGCTTCCACCTTTGCATGGAAAGGGTAGGCAAGGCTGTAGACTTCGTAACTTTGGGAAAACGATTTTCATGCAGTGGGAAATATGCAGGATCAAGACTACAAACCTCTACCCTTCTAGATGAAGGTGTAACCCAGAGATGCCACCCTCAGCCTAGAAAATAAAATTGTACTTTGTTATATTGTGTAATCATGTACAGATATTTTTAATGTAAAAAGGTGACATTATTTATTATTTTTTATCAGGAATATGTGGGTTTTTTTCATTAAAAGCTTCTAGACCCAGGAGCTTAATATTATATGTATTATTATTTAGTAATGTTTCTGTTGCTATGTGACAGGTATTTACTGCAAACAAACAAACAAATCCTGCTTTGAACAAACAAAAATGTTGCTCAGTAGGAAAAAAAAAATTGTGCATGATAAGAACAACTGGCTTCTTTGCCATGGTGTCTGACTCCTTTAAATACTTCTTCCCCATAAAACAGTCACTGATAAAGTTTCACATAATTTTTCTTTAGGATTCAAAAGGACACTGGGCAGAAACAGCCCTAATTAAAGGAAGCCAGACACTTGCCAATGTAGAAAATCACTAGCAGTTAGAGAGACAAACTATTGGCATTTGTGGTGACAGGTGCTGACGGGGAGAACATGAGCTATTTGAAAAGAGAGGGTGAAATAGTCTGAGACAATTCCTGGTTCATCATTAGGAACACTTCAGCAATGACCTTTTTTTTTACAGGGTTGTGTTTCCAAAAGAACTTGTTATCAGTTCAACTCTATTGTTAACACCAAAACAGAGCAGTGGATGAAAAAAAATAGGTCATTATTGAAACCTTTGGGAAAAAAAAAAAATCCATCCAGGACTGCTTCAATCCTATGATCTACACCTCTGTGGAACTGCTCACATGGGTTTTTGTCTACCCCATGGATTTGGGTATGCAAGACTGCAGAACTGGTCTTGGTTTCACCTCAAGTATGAAATTTCTTAAAGAAATCCTAGAAAAGCTTTTCTCTGTCCCCATTAAAAGGCATCAATCTATTGCTGTGAAATTTCTTGGAGTGATATGGAACCAGCAGCATGGGGATGCAATAGTGATGGTGTTCTTTGTTTCCACTGTTGTCCTTGAAGTATTGTTTTCTCCTATATTTTTATGTGCTTTAGTAATATATCCCTTCCTAATTTAAAATTAACTTCTCAACACTGAATTTTACTCATGGGCAATGTTCAGAAGGCTCTATCAATAAGACCAGTAGCTCACTAGCCAAAATGGTCAATAGCTCTGATTGGAAAAAAGACTCTAATTCCAAACACCGTATTTGGACGAAATACCCAACACAAAATGTCCCTGTTCTGTGTCATCTCTGGCTAATTGCTCGTTGGACTCGGTAAACCTGTCGTGAACCACTTGGCAGCTCCTGCTTAGTAAGTCAATAATCTCAGCAATGCTTCTGTGAACCCAGCAAATGACATTGTCTGTCATCAATAATGTTAGAATTTCCATGGAAAAGAAGCTGTTTCATGGAAAGGACCTGTACTTGATTTCCTTTGCTAAAGGTGTCAGAGTCTTTCCATTTTGGCTAGCGGTGTCAGAGTCTTTGCCTGTGCTGAATAACGTGTAATGCATCGGCTGTTTCTAAAAATAAAAAATCCTCTATGTACATTGCAGTAAACTCCAGCTCATGCTCATTTCTTGTACTGTCTTCACGCAAACCATAAGATGCTACCAAGTAATACTTTCCACCACCTCACAATATACTCAAACCGTGGTAACAGCAAGGGAGAAGCTAGCACCGTTGCTTTGAAAATGCTGACGAGCTCTTGGGTTATGATACAGGCTCCTGATGTTTATCTACCAGAACAATCCTGCCTCCCGCACCAGGTTCTCATGCACCTGCTCTTTCTCCCCACGCTTTTGCTTAGATTGTTACTGAGCCCTCTTTCTGCCCGAGCTGTGCGGTGTCCACCTCACCGCTCACTATCTACACTGAGATAGATGTCCCTGCTATGGGCATCACTCTCAAGATAGGCATTTGCAAATGGGGAGTCAGATTCAATTTTCTGTGGCTCTGTTTCTCCGAGTTTCTCAGTGAATTTGACTGGAAAAGGATGCTCCTTTCTTCCCTCCTTTCCATCTCTTTCCTGCCTTCTCTCAGAGAGATTCACTCTAATAACCATATATTTATTTCTTGACATCAATATACTAGTACTCATCAGCAAATTATCACACCACCACATTTATGGACTAGGAACATTTTACTTCTTTTTGAATGCAGTAAGCATCAGAAGTGTTAAGCATGATGCCTGCTGTAGCTGTTTTCTTGGATTATAACTCATTACGCTTTTCCTTGCCAGAGATGACGTGCTCGCAGAACAGCTAATAAGAAATTGGCTGGCTGGGCCTTTGCTAAACTGTTTTCAGGAGGCTGATCTGTCAAGACAGTTGTATTTCCATTTTTCTGTATTTGTCTAGGGTCCAGAAGCATTTCTGAGATCTTGCATAACATTTGTCAGCAAGGCACATGCCCAGATAAGCAAATCCAAAGATGCATTGAGTTGACTTGTGCTGAAAGAGGGAAGCGGAGCAACAGGCTGACTACTTCCAGAGGCAGATTGAAAACCTAGCCTAAGACTAAAATGGTGAGCCCTCTGAGTTTAAGTGGGCCCGAGACAGTGTCAGGGCCTAGACACCAGCATGAGGTGAGCCATCCTTTCTACTGAGCAGCTTTCCATGTCTCTCATACTCAAGTTCACTCAGATAGAAACTAAGTCACATTCATGCTGCAAAGTAAAATTTGGAGACATAATAAACACATCACCAATGGGATGCTCGGTTCACAAAACAGAACCTCCCAGGAAGAGTGCAGAAGGGGCCATACACTTTAATTAGCTGGTGATCAAGAAAGACTGTCTGGAGGGACATGAAGCAAGAACTAGATGATACACGCTCTGTAAATGTCAGTGCTTGAGGCAGTCAGCAGCTGTGTTGCTTAGTATGGAGACATGGCTGCAGCCCAAGTGTACTAGCAGGTCATGCTCATAAACACCATGCAGACAGATGAATCCTTATGGGGAAATGTCCCTTCCACATTTATCCTTCACAGTTCTTTCAACACTGAATATATTTTCAGTTTTTAGTCTTGGAGAGGGCAAGGAAAATAAAGGAGAAACAGTATTTCAGCAGAACAATTAGAAAAATGCTTTCAATAAATTCTCAAAACCCTTTTCATTTAGTTCACAAATGTAATACGTGACCTGCTCCTATTGCAGGATCTGATGCCTGTCTAAGCACAAGAAGAAATGAAAATGTTTACCACAGTGGCTTAAAAATGAAGGCAATAGCTTCCATTTGAATTACACCACAGCACATTGCCTTTGTGCCTATGCTCCCGTTGCAGTCTATCAGCAGAGCTGAGAAGGGGCTCACAGTGGAAACAGAAGGGCTGACAGTGTTGGAGCTGAGGGGGGTTTGTAGAGATGCGTGGAAGCCCTTACTTGCTTCTCGCCCTCACTCGTAGTGCCTGGCTCCAATCTACATTTTCCACATCCAACTTGTTCAAAAGCTTGATGTGGATATAAAAGCGTATGCTTCAAATAGAGGCCACGCACATCGTGTGCACGTGCAGAGGACTTGAGAGGAACAAACTTGGCACACTGAAAACCTCTTTCTCAAGGCTCCATTCTCAGCACATTTCTAGTCACAGGCAGATAGCAGGGCACATACAACCACCATTTGTTTACAGAGAAACTGTTGTACTAATAAGTTTAATTCATTACGGTCATGATTTACTTACAATCTATTATTAGGGTCATCTTGATTCTGAGCAGTATGAATCCCTGGCTCCAGAGCGTCTTTTCTTTTTTGCAAACTCTGGTCCTCTATGAGTCTCTGTTATAACAAAGGACACTTTCAAGGAGAATGTACGTTGCAAATGTGTTAGCTAACAACTGAAAACTTGAATATGAGTCAGAGCTCAGAGGGCTAAATGATATTCACCTTGGCTTTGACTTCAGCACACTTCAAAATGGCTTTTATTTTACCCTGTCTTCTCCTACTGTCCCCTAAACGGGATCAAGAGCTCTGTGAATAATCAGTAATAGTGTATTAGTTGTACTTAAATGCTTTTGTGCATCTCAAAATACCTCTCAATTTAGGTATTACGAACAAATATCTTCAACCTAAAGATCATCTGACCAAAGGATTGTGGCTTTTAGAATGGAATACACTAAAAAATGGCTCTGCTCAACAAAGATGAGGAAGAATCAAAAGGTATTTATGGTATTTATTGGCGTCAGCATGACTTAATAGTGTGCAACAGAACTAACCAATTGGTTCCAAATTGTGTCCATTTAATTCCTAGAACAGATGAAAAATACATAACGCCAGTAAAATGATGGTTTCTTGGAGCAGGCAGCCCACATACGGCAGGCTGAGTCATTCTAAAGAGTTTTCCTCACCCATCTTCGTAATGCTAAAGCCAAAGAGAGCATTTTCATTCTGTAACTGTCAACTGTAAATCCTTCAGTAGTTTAGGATCCAAACTTTATCTCTGCATTAGATTTCCTGAGCACTATCATGCCAAAAGGTAATTAATCTATTGGTTTTTTTCCTACTAATATGAACTCAATGAAAATACACAAAAGCTTTTAGTTCTTTCAATTTTTGCACAGCTTAAATCTTTCTGAATCCAAAATAATCACATATTCACTCAGCATCTTATGAAGACTTACCTTATCACAGGAACATTCTCATCTAATTAAAAAAACAGATATAATTTAACTAGAATTTACCCAATATTGGAGTTCCACTACTTCCCCTCAAGCGGAATGGAAATTGCCTGTGCTATTTGGAAATGTAGTAGATCTCCTGTCAAGCACATGCCTATTCCTTCAAGGATTTCAAAGATTTGTCAGAAAAGCTTACCATTGTTTTAGCATACATTATTTGACAATTCACAGAATTCTGTCATGTTTTAATGATTTTCATTGATCTTCTTAAGTTCTTGAAATCAGTTGTTTAAAAAACCCAGAGAAACCCTAAGTATCTTTCCTGGACCACAACAGAATGGGAATGTAATGCTAGCTGATGCTCCTTACACAACAGCTGTAGTGCCAAGGTCTGTTACTCTCTAAGAGATATTGTGAAGGGGACTTCTCTGTCCTCCAGGGCAAGAGTGAATTTAATTCCTTGCTAAGTAGCATACTTGACTTCCATGAAGCTTTCTTCCAAGTCAGGATTAGGGAGGCCCCAAGTGAGGACCTCCAGCTGCCACTGGGCGTATTTCAGTTGGGCAATGATCCAGATGGTATCAGAACTAAATCCTTTTCCAGCAGCCTCAGTAATGAATCCGTTTCCACATTCCGAACAGCTGAATCCCACCCACCAAACAGGGGTCTTGACATGATGAATATCTGAAAGGGCTGTCAAACCATATCAACGGTCATCTTCATATCACTAATCTCTAAATCCAACCCTATTCAAGGGCACCCCTCTATCTGTAAAAAGCCAAAAACATAAAGGGAAAGTCTAGAGCTCTATTGCAATAACTACTGCCAGTGACTGAACAACTAACAGCTATTAATTCAGGGGTTACTTTAAGGACTACATAGATTAACACGGATACGTTTACTCCATGCTAGTTTCCATGACTGTGCCTCATTATTACACTGGATCATTACCCTGTCTGAAAGAGTCAATTCACTTGCTACCACCTTTACAGCCCTCAGTGGCGGTCCCAAGATCATGACTGGTATGATGTTCACAGAGAAATTCAAGCTGTGAAAATCTGTGCTCCTCTTGCACAAGCTTAAGAGCAGCCATGAGAGGAGTTATCTACCCGAGAGCCTACGCTGAGTTCTGTGTCACCAGCGTTGGCTCCCTGTGGACAGTCGCACCTGAGAGCACAACTCATTCCTCATTTCAAACTGCCAGATATTTTGCCTTTTCCTAGACCCAATGTGTTTAAAACAATAACTTCCACTTGCTTGCTCCGTTCCTTGCCCAACTACTGAGTTGGACAGAGGAGTGCAGCAAAGCCAGAATCCAAAATCTGTGATTTTTGGTCTCTCTTTGCTCCTGGAGGAGGAAGAGATTCAGAGATAAATAAGGAGATTAAACTACATTGGGAAATATTCCCAAGCAGAAATCCACCTGTGTTACAGAGCTGGCCGGCATAGACCACTAAGAAACACGACCTTATGTTTTGAAAACTGAGTGAAAATGTTGCCGCTCATTTTTATGGCAGAAGTGTGGCCCTCATCTAATAAACCCTAAAAGATGACCCCTGTCCTCTCTCTGCAAACAAACAGGAGCTGCCAAAGTGGGACTGTCTTGATGCTCTCTATTACCCTCAAATTCTTGTCTGCAGACCTTCAATTCAGGCACAGATTTGGTAGCTTGTCCACAGAGCATAATTACATGCAGCAGATAACACTGCCACTTCCCTCGTCTATAGCAGAGCTCCAGTGTACAGTTTTCATATATCATTTACAGCTCCATTTGTAAAGGCTCGTATCTAAACCGTGGACCATTCATGGGAGACATTTGCTGAAGAAGAAAGCTGACCTATCCTCTGCCTCTGCTTTTGATCCATCTGTCCTGTAGAAGCAAGGACATTTTAACAGCCCATCCTGTCACAGTCCTGAATATTTTCTCACAAATGACTGTTCTGAAAATTGTTCTGCCAAGCACCTTTCTTACCAGAAATACTTCCATTTCTCAGGTAGCTCACCTTCAGAATGGCCTATCCCTGAAAGCTGGGGGTTGCTGTGGGTCTTCATAAATGAAGCACTTCAGAACAATGGTAATTGTACTCAAAGCTCACAGCCAAAGGTTTTCTTCTGGCTGAGGCCAGGTTTTGGGGTGGTACCTCCAGAAAAGTTAAGCACTTTTTGTGCTGCTGCTGTTTCATCTTCCTGCCTCACCTTTCTTTGGAAGCATGTGATACAGTTGGACTGGCTAACCCAATGTAGGCATCCGCAGTTCAGGTTGGGTAGTTCCCAACACCAAAATGCTCCCTTACCCCTTATTACACACAGTGTACACCTATGCACGCATTCATACGTATCTCACGCTCTTATACTAAGTGAAGTATTTCCAGCTTAGATAAGTCGTTTGAAAACATCATACCATAGTAAGCAGAAGTTCTGCTCTGCAAACACAAAGCTGGTGATTCTGCTCTGTAACATCATTCTGTAATGGAAAAAGCTTACCTCATCTCAACACCTAATGACTGTTAATGAGCTAACAGAAACTCTCCAGTTGATGGGGCACTAGTTTTGGCTGGCTGTTATCATATGGAGTGCACATGTGTTCATACAAACGCTGCATCTTGCCCCTGACAAGGGATTAAGCTTGAATTGATCGAACTAGTAACTTGGAGCAGAAATTGTGGGCAAGGGCAAGAGGCTGCCACCGCTTCTGACACACTGAAGAGCGTAGAGATTAGAGAGAAAGTAGAAGCAAAATGTCTGTCTCCATCAACTCCTCATAGCTTTTCCTTAAACAAAAACTTACCTTCAAAATACTTTTCTTTTCAAAACCCAAACATTGATTTTGTCTTTCTCCTAAATCAGAGAAAAAAAGCAAGAACCAGCATACTGCCCGTCTCTGAGACACGATGTTTTGTGCTCCTCTCTCCACCATGCCCAGAGCCCATGCATGCTTTCTGCTTTATCTATTTACCTTATGTACTCTCTATTTAGACAACTTTTCTCAGGCACTTGAGCAACTCACAGCCATGTTACCCCTACTCGTTGTGAGGAAAAACGAGGCACAAAGCAGTTCAGGCACTGCCTGCAGTGGCACAAGTCATCTCAGACTCACTTTCCAATTGGCAGAGAGCTACTCAATACCTGCCTTTGGCCAGCTGGATCAGGCCCTGGAAGCACTTATTTCTCGAAATTTCACTGACTTTAAGAGGAAACCCCTCTGACTAGTGCATCTGCACACGTCTGCACTATCAGCATATAAATCTAACAAAGCTATAACCCACCCAGGGAGTGTATTGTTGAGCAAGGACTGTTAAGTCAGAGGTAACCTAGGGAAGATAATTCTTCCTGTTTAGTTCTTTCCCTGAAGCCACACGCATGCAGAGCACACAAAGAAAGCAGGGGACAGATACTATGTAATTGTATCAGAGCTTCCTTTGTCATTCTCCTTACCTATCAGATTTAATGTTTGCAAAGCTGCCTTTGAACTCCAGCAAACAGCTTGCTTTGATATCCAGATGCAAATATCACTGTTTGTTAAGTGGGCTGTAAATGGATTTCATAGTTCATTCCAAAGCTGCCATACATGAGCACAGTAAAGCTAAAAGCCCCCAGCTGGAGTCTTCTCTGTTGTAGAAAGATGAACAGAGCAAGATCACTCAGCCATCTTATTTGCAGTGACAGCAGTCTGCTCCTCCTGCCAGAGACCAAAAGAGAGGTGTCAGCCCGGACTTCAGCGTGAAGAGGGAAGCCTGTCACATACAGACAGAAGGCATCTGGGCTGCTTCCTGAGGAAAGTTAAACAACTAGGCAGACCAATGGAAACCCTTCCTTGCCCTCCAGGGCTTGACATGGCAATTGAATAATAGACTGCCCAAAAAAAGAAACAAAATGGAGAGACAGGAGGAAGCTCAGACAGAAAAAAGATCGTATCACTTTACAACCTGGAAGCTGCAAACTAGAATTTCTCAATACTAGTATCTCTAAATCTGCTGCTGTAAATGTGGTGACAGTTTTATAAATGGTATACAGCATCTTTTGGAGATGTATGTAAGACTTAAGAAAATGAAACAGCCATTAAGATTACCTTTTCTAGATACTACCTTAAACTGTCTTAAAAGAGATTGTTAAAACACCCTGTGGCATGCAGGAGATTTAGCATGGTACAATACGTAATACTTTTAAATGTCTAAATATACTCTATTGTACCTTTTGTGACCTCCCAGAATTAAGTTGCTTAAGCACCAAAAAAAGGAAAGGAAGCGATTGATTTCTACTTAGTTTACCTAGAACTCGACAGAAGGGCATTTGTTTATTTATATCATCTGTTCTTTGCTGATCTTAGCTCAAGAAGACATTATGAACCCGTGCCATGAAAAGGACTGGTGTCTCACACAAGAAAGTGGAAAGTGTTTCTGAAAGAAAAAAGTCAAGTTGCATTTAAAGTAAAAAGAAGAGAACAATTCTTGACCGTAAATGACTTCATTCTAAGCCTTCGTTTCCTCTAAGCAGCCAAAACATTTCTGCCAGCATTTCATAAAACTAAAGTATTTGAAACTTTGCAAGATACCGCTTGTGCTCCTGAAGCAGCCTTTGCACAGGCACCTGCCCTGCACGAAACCGGATTTAAGCCGGGGCCGGGATTTGCAACGAGAAGCGGCCATGACCAGGCCACCGGCCGGCTCTCGCACCGCGCAGCACTACCCCGGCCCACGCCCTCCGCCCCCAGCTCCGCCCC
>NW_010523228.1:0-741 GCF_000687285.1 Phaethon lepturus
TTAAAATAGACTTGAAGGGGGAGGGGGATAATATCAAGCTTGCCCATGACAAGTTGTGGGAAAACATGCCAAGGTTAGAAGGACAGGGCCTTAGCCTGTTGCTCTGAGATATGCTGGCTACACTGGAGCATGCTTGAAGTCTTATGGAGATGAGCCAGGGGCTCCTGAGGTGAAATATCTCAAAGGAAATAAGGGGTATTCCTCTAAGAAGGTGATGCAGCCGACAGCTTTAAAGCATACAAAGTGAACAAAGCATTAGTGGTGGCTATAGGCTGTTCAGAATGGACAGGCGAGGCAGGAAGGGTGGAGATGTTGGCCTCAACATCAAGAAAAGGATAAAGCGCGAAGCGCTGTCTCTGAAGAATAGCCACGAGCAGGTTGAAACCCTATGGGTAAGAATCAGAGATTGAGGCAACAAAGGGAACTTTGTGTTTGGTGTCTACTACAGGACACCTGATCAAAAGAAGCCTATAGTTGAAGCATTCTCACTCCAGCTACAGGAGGCATCATGCTCACAGGATCTCATCCTGCTGGGGCACTTCAACCACCCCGACATCTGCTGGAAAAGTAGCACAGTGAGCTGTAGGCAATCCAGGAGACTCCTGGAGTGCATGGAGGGTAACTTCTTAAGTCAGGTAATAGACAGCCCTACCAGAGCAGATGCCGTACTGGACCTATTGCTCACCAATGCAAATGAGCTAATTGGCAACGTCAATATTGGAGGCAGCCTGGGCTGCAGTG
>NW_010523229.1:0-9307 GCF_000687285.1 Phaethon lepturus
CTCCAGCGCTGAGGCTCTCACGGGTCGCTGTAGCGGTTGAAAGCTGGTTGCGTGACTAGAGAGGAGTAGCTGAGGGAGGGGTGCACAGCTCTGAGGGCCCAGGGCCCCTTTGCCTTTGGCTGGCAGCCCGCAGGGTTACAGGACCCTCCCCGAGGGCACAGGGTGCTGTCTCAGCCCCCCCTGGCCAGCAGGCTGCCTGTCCACAGATTTACCACTCTTGCTTATGTTTATTTACTCCCATAATGTTTAATTAGCTCTCTGTGCTGCAGTAAGGGATCTCCAAAGCCTCTAATAGAACCCTGTGTTACTTAAGCAAAGGAGCACGTGGAAGGAAAAAAGCAAGTTTCACTATTGCTGATGCTGTTTCCTTGGCCTACTGGGCCTTGTCTTGGCCCTGAAACACCTGGGTGAGCTGGAGAGGAAGCCAGGCTCAGCTTCCCCCTGCTGTGCAGTGCATGCCCAGGGTTCTTGTGGTCTTCTCCTTGGTAAAGTTTCTTCTCCTTTCCTACTGCCACATAATAAACATTTGGCTTAGCCATCAGGGCACGTCCAGCTATTGCAGTGGATTAGGGACACACCATAAGGAGCATATCTAAAAGTAGCAGCTGTCATGGTTAGTAGTTTACCATGTTTTCAGTGATGGAGAAGCGATCCTTTAAACTCATCTTTCATTTTGTCACCTCACAAAAGGATATCGGATATCTGCTGAAGTATTGGTAACCAGGGATCTTGTATGTATGAGCCTATATGAAAAAAAGAAGTTTGCCTAATTTTTCATAGTTCAAATGCTTAGCCTTTTATTTTCATTGTTCTATTAGAATATATATTTTTCTGTCTTTTCAGACTATAACTTTGATGTTAACAGGACACAAAACGTGACCCATATGAAATTGTTCAAGGCATTAGTATTAAACAAGGGAGTTGTTAACATTTCAGCCTTTCTTGAGCTTGCAGCAATCCTTTATCAAATACAGGATTACAGCCCTTCTGGGAAATTCAAAGTACTTGAAAGCATCACAAGCATCTGTCCCCTCTCCGTATCATTCTTTTTGTGCCTGTTACCTTCTAAGATCAGTTGATAGCTTACTAGCAAAGAAGCATCTTTTTATTTCTCTTTCCCCCAGGTTAAAACATCTGGCTTTTCTGTTTAAGAAGAGCTACAGGCCAGGCAGATTGGCCCAGATACTATTGTTCCTTTTCACTCAGAAAACTGCTTCAAGTGATTGAGCTCTTCAGTGAAGTGTGGCATACCCCAGATGCCCTGCTACCAAGCTTATTTAACTCATTCAGCACATGTAATTCTTCAGCATAGAAACAGCTCCTGGTTTCCAGAAGCCCCTTGCAGCAGCCAGTGTGTAAGCAGTTTGAGGAGGCAGAGATGTAGCAGTCTTAGTCAAAGGAAGACTCTTCCTGGGGGACATCCTGCAGACAGGACTCTGAACTAAGCTCTCTGAGGGTGGCAGTCACAAAGCTGCTTTTGGCAGAGAGCTGAAAAATTGCTAAAACTGAGCACATTGCCAGAAGCTGCTGATCGGCACTAGTTTAGAGTGTTCTTACAAATTCTGTGTACCTAATTTAGACCTGTTGCTCAGAAGGTGTTAACAAGAGCTGTCAGCCTGCAGAGACACCGATTTACACATTCACTGCAGCAGAGTCTGCATGCAAAGGCCTTAATTTCATATATGCTTTAAATTGTCATAAACAAAGTCTTGCCTGTCTCTGCCTGCTTGTTCCCACTATGCCTGCCCAGCTCTTTCCTTATACTGTACTTTTGTACAGCCACATGGAGAGCTGGACTAGGGAACTAAACCAGAACAAAACCAACCTGCCTCTACCCTGCCCTTCATAAGATGGTTCCCAGTCCTAAAGGGGTTTTTTTAGCAAGTGTTGGCTTATTGCAGCTTAAATATATGTGTTATTGTGACCCAAGACAGTACATCAGTAAAATATATCTTGCTAAGCCTTGAGCTGTTGACCATGGTGTTGGAAACAGAAGTGGCAATGTGGTATTCAGAATTAGCAGGGTTTCTGTGGTCTTTCACGTCAGACAATTTTGGCCGCTTCATCACTGTACTACTTCTCCGTCTGTAAATTCCAGATGAGAATAGTCATCTACCATACGGGGTCATGAGCAACTTGCATTTGGAACATTCTTTGAAGATATGAAGTGTTATGGCTACTAAATATTGCTTTTTAATGGAGATTGATAATTACTGGAATGTTTTATAATGATGAGGCTATACTGTGGAAATGGACAAATAGTGCCACATTTTTTCTCATTGGTGTAACTTGTTTGGGTTTTTTATGAATGGAGGACATCTCTCCTGATCACTAAGTAATGCAAAAACTGTAGGTACCTTTTGATTCTTGTGCTGAGTACATACTAGCTCTGTTAGCAGCATGCCCTGTTGTGGTCACAGTTGCTTAGGCAATTGTTCTGTGGTACAGTTGGCGTTTTCATGAGACTTACTTCAGAATATGATAGCACTCTTTCTTACAGGTGCTATTTTTGCATGAGTTTTGTATTTCTTCCTTTTTCTTTTTTTTTTTTTTTCAACCAAATCTGTTTTCTTTTGCCAGGTGTTCAGATCACAGCTCAGTATTTCTTCAGTCAGTGATCAAGATGCCTACAGAGCAGGATTACAGCCAGTTAGCCAGTGGAAAGCCTATGGCCTTAATGGGTATCCAGGTAGGTACCTCTGATTTCAAGAAAAATTTAACACAGCCTTGTTGCTTTGGATCCAGGCATCTTCCATCTTATCTTCCTTGCCCTGCCTGAAAAAGCCATTTTAATTTACGTCAGTGTAATTTAATGTTATTTTAAGTGCAGGAGGACAAACAAGTCAGCTAAAGGGTGGGATGGGGCAATATATATGAAGGTGGAACAGAAGGGCCAGTTGTTTCACAGTTTCTGATCAACCAGACCATCCCTTGTGAGAATGGATTCCTGTTGCCTTTGATAGAGATTTTATATTTCTGTAGCATCTATTTTTCCTCAACATATATCATGAGAATTAGATAAGTGACTGAAATACAGTCTCTTCAGGGCTGGTGTGGCATCTACTTGCTGGTGTAGAACACTGAGTACAATAAGTGAATAAGAACCTTTTGTCCTATTCAAGCTACAGAGTAATTTCATTAGACAGGTGATTTCAAAAGCTGAAATGGACCTTAGGTTTGCAGGTCACCTCATGGAATCACAGAAATATGTTACGCTGGAACAGAGGCTCCAGAGGCACACAACTCGCTGCTTAAAGCAAGGTCAAGCTGAAAGTTAGATCAGGTCACTTGGACCTTTGTATGGGTAAGTTTTGGAGATGTCCAAGGGTAGAAGTTACAAACCCTCTCTGGGCACCTGTTCCAGTGTTTGGCCACTCTTGCTGTGATTATTTTTTTTTTCCACTGTATATCAAATCAAAATTTGCCTTGCTGTAATTTGTGACTTACCTCTCATCATCTTGCTATGCACCTCTGAGACGACTCTGGCTCCACCTTCTCTATAATGCCCCTTTAGGTAGCTCTTACTAATACAGGCCAATGTGTAATCAGCCTTTATTGCCGCAAAGATGCACTACTGACTCCTGCTCCATTTGTCCTCCAAGACCCCCAGTTCTTTGATTTAGAGCTGTTCCCTGATCCTCAGGCCGTACTATTGCATGGGGTTATTCTGTCTCAGATGCAGGATTATCATTGTTGAACTTCCTGAGGTTCTTGTTGGCCCATTCCTTTGGTTTGTCCAGGTCCCTTTCAGTGGCAGCAGCAGCCTCCAGCATATCCACTGCTGCCCCAATTTAGTGTTACCCATAAACGTGATGAGGATGAACGTCCCATTGTCCAGGTTGTTGATGTAGATGTAGCTATCAGTCTTGGCCCCAGTATCAAACTGAGTAACGCAGCTCGTAACAGCCACTGGTTAGGCTTCAAACAATCAAATCACTGTTCTTTAAGCCTGGTAGCCCAGACAGCTTTTGCTTACCCTTGTAGATTACCCATAAAATCCATAAGCCCTCAGTTTGGTTCCAGTGATGCTGCAGGAGACCGACTGGAAAACTTTGCTAAAGCCAAGATAAACAGCATCCCCTGCTCTCCCCTTGTCTGCGCATCTCACTGTCGCAGGCAGTAAGGTTGGTTAGACAAAATTTACCTTCAGTAAATCCATGCTGGCTGTTCCCAACCACCTTGTGACTGGAAATGGCTGTCATGAAAGTTTGCTCCATAATCTTACCAGGGGTTTTGGTAAGGCTGATGAGTTTGTAGTTCCCTAGATTCTTCTTATTTCAGGGACTTTTGTTTGTTGAATTTTTTGGTTTTTCGCATGTTTCTTTTGGTTTGTTGGGACTGCAGTCAGTGTCTGTGTGGGTTGCTATGAAGCCAGCCTACCATTTCTGAAACTGAGGCAGCCACACTAGCTGTCTGGCATGGTTAATACACAGGGAATTGAATAACTTCAGGCAAAAGGCTTCCACCTTTTCTTGTGTCTATATACTTTTTGTTCCACTTACCTGTCATATTATAGCTGCCCTTGCCTGGTCTCACTTGCCATTTTATGTCTGTCTAAACACCTTTCCTGGCAATGACATGGGTGTAGGATCACAAGTGTTCCACTTAACTGCGTTTTTCTTCTGCTTTGACAAAGAAAACCTTTCACTAAAATTAAATGCAAATACATGAACAAATTCTCAGTCCTATTTAGAATCAAGTCTTGTGTGGACAGGAATAATAATTTATCCTTTTCCAGCTACCTTTATCTGGAAATCCTAAAGCACTATCAGATACTTAACCAACTGCTCCAATAGGCCTCTAAAATAAGTTAGAATTTCTTTAGTTTCCCTATGGGCAAATGGAAGGGAAGTAATTTGGTTTTGTACCCGTAGTGAGCAATGAAATACAAGACTAAGGAAGCTGGGTGAATTTCTGTTGCAGTGTCCTCAGTTCTGTGAGATGTGGGTGATGCTGTCTTTGGGTCTTCGCAATTGGCACAAAAGATGCTAGACATCTGCTTGTCTTATCTTTCCTTTGACTGAAGCTGGAGACCACTTTAACTAGGGGTAAATTAATTCCAAGTGTGCCTTGAGATTTTGCTGCAGTAAGAGAATTGCATCTGCTTCCACAAGGCAGATTCCTTTAGTGTACAGATCCTCAGAGAACTCATCTTTTGCCCATTCCACTCAGGCCACTGCTTTCAAAGCCAACAGGTTCAATTTTGTTGCCTTCAAAGCTCGTCTGTGGTATTTTTTAGTCAGCTCAAAAGACTGCTACAGAAATGTATTTCTTACTCTTATCCCTCCCGTGTGTGGTAAGTCACTGATTTCTAGCACTATTGGCCCTCTCAGGAACTATTAGTCTTGAACATTAGTGTAGAATTTTATAGTAAAGCTCTGCAACTGATATAAATTCAGGGTTTTCTACCTTTCTTGACATCAGAAGCATAGCAGTAATCCACTTTTTAGTTGTTCTTGCTTTTGTAAATCTAGACTAATCTGGTTTCTTAGGAGTAAGCAATGAAAGGTTTGGAGAGACATGAGCATGTTCCAAGCTTCCAAAACAAGAGTTATAAAATTTGGATTCTTGTTCTCAGCTATGCATGTAACTAGCCCTGCAGAATTCAATTCTTTCACTAATATCTGGAGATAGTACATAAATAGTAGAGCATAATTTAATGAATATAGCAAAGTGCTTTGAGAACCCCACATCAAAAGCTGTACACAGGAAGGGCAATATTATTCTGTTCTATGTAGAGGCCAACAGAAAGTAAATTTAATGCTTCTGGCAAAGAAATTCTTCTAACCGGACATATCAGAAAGCTGTCGTAGTCAGAAGGTGCAGGGAATGGAGTGAAATGAATGACAGTATATTATTAATACACTGAAGGCTCTTTTTCTAACCAGTTAATTTAATGTTGTGAGGTCTGTGAGATATGCTGGCAGGAAGCTTTTTCTATGCTTTTATTACCACTTTCATAAGGCAAGTTTGTATCCTACTGAGACTCCTAGCCTTGCTTCTTCGTTTTTCATCTATTTTTGTCTGTGTTTAACTTGATAAAACTGAGAAGTTCAGAAAGACACAATAGGGCAAAACCTTGAAACCTCCTTTTCCTTTGTTCCTCCTATACCCTTATCACTCTTTGTATGTGAATTTTGTGTTGGTGAATCTTACTGAATTGACAGTCTTTGAAAGAGTGCCTTGATTCTTGGAGTAGGTACAATACAGCTTAATAGCATCTTCCTGTCAGACACTCATTCCTCAATACCGTTGACCCTGGCCTGGAAGGAAATACCCCTGGGGTGCTAGGGAGAAAATTCCAGTGAAGAATTCTGCTAGCACTCCTGGTGATGGCAGATCTTATGTCAAGGACTCTTGTCTGTTAAGACATAGACCAAATCAATCCATTGTATCTCTGCTAAGCCTCTTATTTGGGCTGCTGCTTGAACTCTGCCTGAGGTGCCTGGCTAAACGAATGTGCAGACTAGCTACATTTTTGTTTTGTTAATTAACAATGACTGCAAAGTATTTGCAGTCAGCAACAAGCAGTTTGTAGTATAACTTGACTTTCATCCCCTCTGATGAGTATTACTATCCAAAGATGGATACAACCAGACTTATCTGGAAATAAGCATGAAGCAAAGGAGAGGACAGTTTATGTTACTAGAGACTTGCACAGCCCATGGACTGCTCTCTGCAGTTCATGACACTGAAGTAGCAATAAGAAGACAGTATGAGTTCAGAGGCATTGACAAGGTTAGTTTGAAGTCTAGAAAAACTAGGCTAGAATTACTTTAACTTTGCAGGGTTCAAGACAAAAATCTTGCTGAATCACTTCAAAACTGAATTTACTCCAAAGCAATTGGCCTTCCAAGTTGTTACTACTTTATCTACCTGTAACCAATATGCCTTACACGGATATGTCCCTTATTGTCATTTTTTACTTGGACCAGCGTTGGCTGCCCTCCCTGCCTTCTACCTTATGGCCATCATTTTTTTGTACTGAAAAAAACAATAGGTTTTAACTTAACTATTCAGACCTGTTAATAGATTTCATCAGCTTACACACAAAATCAGTGGTTATATGTCTAAGGCGTTTTTTCAGTACCTCTGACCCCTGTCCTTTGCTCTAGTTTTAGGAAAAAAAAAACAGGGAAATGCCTAATCATACTTTTTCCCCACTCCCTTCCTTTTTCTCTGTGGTCAGGGTTTATTTTCATACCAAACCCTTTCCTTCCGGGCTGCCAGCGTCACTGGGTGAAACAGTGTCTCAAGCTATACCCCCAGAAACCCAATGTCTGCAACCTGGACCTGCACATGGCTCCTGAGAAGACCACTGACCTGTGGGGACAGAGCAAGGAGCAGCTGAGGTAAGTCCACAATAACCTTTGGTGGCCAAAGCTAATGGAGCCAGAGGTCTCAGCTCTGAAAAGGTCTAAGAAAAATGAGCAGGGAAGGGAAGTTGAAAAAGATTGTGTGCATGCTGGCAGTATACAGATGGTGTCAGACATGCCAAGTTAAAGATGGATTTTCCATGGCTTGATGTGCATCTTTGTTAATTCTCTGCTTTCACACTCACAATGGGATTTTCTAGTAGCAAATTACTCTACAGCCGTCAGTCAAATGTAAAATAGTGACCTTGGCTGATATCATGGTGCTTGGAAGCTTTGCTAAGCTCAGCTGCAAGTGGAACCATAAGGTCCTTCAGTTTTCCTGAGGCAAACACCCCACTCATGCTAGCTCTTCTTCCCAGTCAACTGTTGGACCTAGTATACTGTAATTGAAAGGCTGTTACATGCACTTTTTTGAGCTTCTCAAGTCAGCTATTTTCTTTGGTTTTATTTTCCAAAGTATTTGTTTGGTTTGGTTTGGGGTTTTTTTTCATTCTATATGAGATGGTGATTAAATGTACCATTTTAATGGCAGTCCTGTTTACTTTGAAAGATTCCCACAGTCTCAGAGTTCTGTGGCTGACGCAGCTGCCTTTCCTCTACCTGATTTGCAAGTTAATGGAGAATTTGTCCAAGTTTTGCAGTTCAATAGAAAGTTTTAAAGATTTTTTTTTTAATTAGTCACCTGTAAAAATTCATACAAGATAGATGCTGTTTACAGTACACAGTCTTTTAGTTATTTGGGTATTTACCATTACCTTGTTGATTTCACTGCTCATTTTTTCATAACAAATGTTTCCTGTTATAGAATGACCAGAGTTCCCTACAACTCTCATCTTCCACCTCAGTGTCTTATGAAAATTGACATGGTGAGGTTTTTCTTCAAAAATCTACAAGACATGGAATGGCAAAAGCAAGATTTGGACTTCCAAATATTTGCACCTGGGAGAGAAGTTATGCCCCCACTTGTGTTTTGCAGGCTCAGTCAGAATTAGATACAGAAATTCAGACGCTTTTTTTGTGTTCCATCAAGGACGAAAAGTTGTTCTTTGAAAGTATTGTGCCTTGTGCCCTAGAGCTGAAAAAAGTGGGGTACTGTTCCAGCTTGACGGGCCTTTCCCAGCAGCACCTCCTGCATGCACAGAGAATGATCAGAACAGAGGTTAATTTGCAGCTGAATCAGATTCAGTTGAAAACAGCATTTGGAAGAATGACGGCTGGCAGAAACACTGGCAGTTTTATTAAGCACTTCCCTGAGTCTTCAAGTGAGCAAACTGCTGTATTTGTGCTTTTACCTAGGGGACAGTGGATCAAACTAGCCAACTTGTCTGGTATCTGGAGTGAGAGCCTTTCAGGGAGGGGAGAAAAAAAGTGCTTAACTAAAAAGAGGTCTACTTCTAAGACTGGACATAACTTTAATGCTTTTTAAAGCCATCAGGAAGATGCATAAATGTGCTTGCGTCATGGCTTATCTGTTCTTTTCAGGATGCGGCTATCACAAGGTAGGGAGAGTCCATACAGCTCCGAGAAGATTATGCTATGTTCTCGTCACAAAATTTTCTTTCGTGCTGGGGACAATTAAAAGCATAAAAGGTGGTAGAGCATCCCTACAAGGGAGAGAGAGAGAGAGATCCTTTTGTATTAGGAAAAGGCTGGGGGAGATTTTATAGATGCAATCATTGACCAGTGAATAAAAAAAAAAGGGAGCTTCAGACCTAAGGCCCCTGCTGTTCAGTCTTGTTCTCTTACTAACATAGTTATAGAATTTCTCTATGCTTTCTTGTAGGAGCATCTGCTGCTATAGATCTAGGAACTCATTGTTTCCAGCTACATAACACTCAGACTTTCCTTTCCTTTGCAATCACATGTGAAATCACTTGCCAAATTCTCAGTTCTGGGAATAAGGACCTACTGAGCATATTAGGGTTCCTGCT
>NW_010523230.1:0-374 GCF_000687285.1 Phaethon lepturus
ACGGGAGAGACGCAACCTGCGTCCCCCGTTTCCAGCCCGCTGAGCCCCGGGGAGATGCTGGGGTCCCCACAGGGTGGTCCCCAAGTCCTGACCCCAATGCAGATGTCCCCAGGCAAAAGGGTCCCCAAGTCCTGACCCCAAAACCCAACACCAGGGTCCCAAAGCCGATGCCGGGGGCCCCACGTCCCCACCCCGAGTGCCACGCAAGGGTCCCCACAGCCTGACCCCCACCCCAGTGCAAAGGTCCCTGTGTCCCAACCCCCATTCAGGGGTCCTGGCATCCTGATCCCGAACACGACGCAAGGGTCTCTGTGTCCCGTCCCGATCACTGTGCGAGGGTCCCGTGTCCCTGCCCCGAGCAGGTTGCAAGTAGT
>NW_010523230.1:398-955 GCF_000687285.1 Phaethon lepturus
CCCGACCCCAAATGTGATGCATGCTGTCCCTGCATCCCGGCCCCAAATGAAACCCAAGTGTCCCCACGTCCTGACCCCCAGCAAGATGCAAGTGGTCCCCATGCCCTGAGCATGCAGTCTCACACCCCGAACCCCGGTGGGATTTTGGGGTGTCTCCCCCATCCTGCCCCCTCCCCAGTGCTCCATCCCACTCCCCATCAGCCACACAGCACCAAGAGTCCCAGGACAAAGCTGCCTTTTGGGGGTGATCCCCTGCTCCCCAACACACCAGTGACGTGGGCAGCAGGTTTGGGGGTGCTTTTTTGGCCAGAGCACCCTCAGAGGGACGTGCCCAGCCCCTCTCCAGCCACCCAAAGGGGTTTTGCCCTCCACAGCCCTCGGCCAGGCTGAGACCAGTGCAACTCGTGTCACCGAGGCCGTGCCGCAGCTGTCTGGGTGCAAACACATGGAAAGGGGGGGTCCGGCTGCTCCAAGCGCATCCTAATGGGGGGGGGTCCCTATGGTGCCCCCATCCCCTTTACAAGCTCAGGGTTGCCCCTCTCCTTTCTGGCACAATT
>NW_010523231.1:0-3381 GCF_000687285.1 Phaethon lepturus
CGGCTTCCGCAGGTGCCGTCCCTGCGACTCGCTGCGGGCCAGGACGGAAAGCGCCGGACAGCTTCAGAGGAAGCGCGGCCCTTTTGGCTAAGTGTGCAATTGCATTTTCAACATAATTAGGTGCCTAATTGTGTGCCCAGGCCTAGCTGATGTATGTGCACGTGTATCTAATGATGATTTATCTAAAAGCTCTCTGGCCATAATGCCTTGCTCTCCAATCTAACTGGGGCATTTATAGAAGTGGGGGGTGAGTTTGAGCGCTTGCTTTTCCCTAGCTTTTATTTTAAACTGAATTCCTATTTATCTTGGCTTGTTTAAACAATTCAAGCTGACTGAGCAATGGGAAACTCCACACAGCAGTGTTACTGGAAGGCAAGCGTAGTGCTGCACAAACAGCTGTGGAAAAAAAGAAAGGTTCCAGGGGAAAGGCCAGGCTGAGGTTAATAAATGAAATTTCTACGCAGGACTGACGAACAATGCTAATGTTGGACTTCTCCAGTGGTGTGGATGTCACGCAGTAAGAACTCGTGGCAGCAGTCACCAAGGTCCAAAGGGATCTTCCTTCAATCAGGGCTAAACGGGAGCTGCAAGGACAGCAGCTTTTGTCGTGAAAGAGGGCGCGTCACGAAGGCGATGCGTAGGAGCGTCACAGCAGTGCAGTCTGTGCTGCCGATGTGAGCTATGCCATCACTTAAACGTGCCCCGTGTCTTTTCTAAAACAGCAGCTCTGAAAGGCCACAGTAATGGGTTTTGTTCACTAGCTATAAGCCTCGCTGAAAAAGGCAAAACAAAAAACGCCACAGATTTTTGCCTTAAAGGACATTTCCTTTTACTTAGATAAATTCTCTGTATCGTCTCTTAGGATTACTCAGCTGCCTCTTAACACAAAACCGGCTTAACACAGACACCGGCAAGTTCTCAGGACCAGCTAGGCTGCACAGCCGCGCAGTCAGAGCTCTTCACACAAACGGCACTGTGAAAAGGTCTATTCTTTTCCTTCAGTGAAACACTTTTTGACCTGCGGTATCCAATCATTCTTTACGGTGTATGATGTCAAAAACACTTACTGCACAAGCGGAGATCTGTGTTTCTTTTGCCACAGACAATAAATCTTTAGTGTCTCCTCTTGATACGCATCACTCCACTTGATCTCAGGAGGCACTCTACCTCTCTCTTTCACTCTGCCTCTTCTAACAAGCTAACTTTCCAGTGAAGAAACAACTTTTCCAGAAGGTAGAGCGTTCAATAATTAATGTCTACAGATAATAGCTTCCCAAAGCAGTGCTTTAAACCTCTAATGCAGGCTCTTCGCAAACGTACAGCGTGAAGAACCCTTAAAATAGACTTGAGTAGCACGTCTGAAAATATCAGCCTCAAAAACTTAGAATGAGTACGACTAAACTCGGCACTGATACAAACAGATCTGTATCCACTTAGGCCACAAGGAGAGCCAGCGCTTGCGCTCTCACCGACCAGCGCGCTTCTGCTACAGGTTTGAGAAGGTTAAGTCCCCCTAATGCGTATAATATCATCTGCTGTGGAGAGGAGAAGAGAAGCATCTCCTGTTGCTCTCGCTACAGCACGTATCGGTCCTGTAGTAGCAGTGCCACAAGCGCTGGGTCACTCGGGAAGGTGTCTCTTACTGCAGGCTCTGCAGGAGGGACCGTGAGCCACAGCTGGGGAGAGAGATCCTAACCCACGGGCTGCCGTGAGCACAGAGCCCCAGTTCCTGTCGCTCTTACTGTGTTTCTTTCTACCAGCCATTTCATTACTGCCAAACTAGCTTTTTCAGGTCATCTCCAGTGAAAGCGGCATTTGACAAAAGCACAGAAAACACCGTATCCGAGGCTGTACTGAAAGAACCCAGGTTATCAGTAATTTCTTTCTGAACTTTTGTTGTTTTTCTGGTTGACTTTACAGTCATTTGGCTGGGGTCTGCGTTTAACACAGCTAGTTAAGAGAGTGAAGTTTGTTCATCAGAGGCAGGGTTCAGACCACAGAGCTGAGGTGGTTGGCCTCAGGTTGCCCTTTCGGAGGGGCGAGGAGGAAGCGTCTCCTGGGATTCATCTCCCTGGGGATTCAGCAGCAGAGACAGCCTAAGCCTGAGTCTCTGCAGGCGCCAGCCGAGACAGCGCTTTTTATTGCTTTTTTCCTTCCTGTGAACATTCACCTCTTCCACACGGATCTCGCAGCTGGTCCAGCAGCCAAAGACAAGACCTCCTTCACAGCTGCCGGGCTGCTTCAGGTAACGTTGCACAGGTGGAGCAAGACTACTGGCCACAGCTGCCAGTACCACAGGGTGGAATCTGCACGCAGGTCCGCCTTGTGCAGGAGTCTGAACACCAGAGGAGTCAAAGGAGGGATGGAGAAACTGAGCTGTGAAGACCCGTGCCAGCTACTGCAAACTGCAAAACAGTCGTCTGCTAAAATGATGTTGAGAGTTATCTCGCGGTTTGGTGAAGGGTATGCGCCTGCTGAGGGCATCCACTGCTTAGGGAAGAGCGAGCTATGGCAGGGAGGCGCAACGTGGCAGATCGCGCAGCACCCGCATAGCTCTCAGAATCAAGGTGTGCCGGGACCACGAATGCGACAGGACAGGGCAGATGTATGAAGAGGTTTCTCTGTGTCCTCGAGACGCACAGCCGGGAGGGGGGTAGAGCTGTGCAGCACGGTACAGCCCATAAGCACAGCCCACCCTGCTGCTGTGGCCCTGCAGGAGGCTGGAGACCTCGCGTGTCGCCGGTGACTTACAGCTCGCCGGGCTCGGGGAGGACGGAGGGGCGGTCTGATTCTCACTCGCGTACCTTCTCCGCTGGTACGACCCAAGCACTGCACGTGCATGCAGGGGTGAGCCACCGTTTTGTCTCCAAGGAGGCTTAGGTCTAGTACGGTGGGTAAAGCAGATACTAATAACACTGTTGTTCAGAGACATCTTAAGAATAAAGCCTTTCATGCAATGACATGCTAGCACTAAGCAGTGTACATCTGTGACAAATACATACGATTTTGCGTAGGTCAGTCTAGTCTGGCACAAGATCTGACTTGACTTGATTTCTGTGCCGTACAGAAGGTAGAAATCTCTGTGCCTTAAGCTGCGTGACAAGTAAGAATGTATTGATGAGGCCTTTCCAGACTTACCAGCACGGTACTGCACGTGTGCGTTGGTATCACATAGAAGAAATCCTAGCGCTTACAAACGATACCTGCGTCTGTTTTCTAGTGACCAGGTGACCCTGGTGTTGCGTGAAGACCCCTGGGAACGGGGAATAACACCAGCTAGCTAAGCTGCCCTACCTCTTGTGTCTTAGTTGCCCCCACTGTCACCCGGGGAAAGCCCTGTGCTGTGCCCAGAGAAGACGAGCTGCGTTTAGTGAACCTGCC
>NW_010523231.1:3412-3837 GCF_000687285.1 Phaethon lepturus
ATGCGTGGCAGTGGCTCGCTGGCTGCCAGGCGCCGAGCAGAAATCCAAAATGAGCCCGGCGAAAGGCATGCTTTCTGTTTCTCACACGTCTTCCTCCTGGTTTTGTTGAAGTGTTTTTTACAGCCCTGCTCCCATCAGCAGCATTTACGTCTCTGTTGTGCTCTCGGTGGAGACAGCGGCCTGGAAGCAGACCGTAAGAGGCATCAGATGGAAAATGCTGGAGTGTGGGTCAGCGCAAGCCCCACCGTCCAGGGTAGGAGATGAGGGGAGAGCGGGCAGATGTTTTGCTGCTGCGAGCTGTCCTTGTGCTCCCAGCAGCAGCGAGGATTCAGCCCGCCTGGCAGCGTCTCCCGTAGAGCAGCGCTGCGGCCGCTTCCGAGGAGGCCCCGGGGCCCACGCGTGCCGGGCGCTGGACCAGCAGAGGC
>NW_010523232.1:0-1635 GCF_000687285.1 Phaethon lepturus
CTGGGACCCATCTCTTGGGGGTGGGCTGGGTGGGATGTGGGGCCCAGAGGAGCAGGTGGGAATGCTTCAGGGATGCTGGGGGATGCTCGTGGCATGCTCAGGCAGAAGAGGAGGTGGCAGGAGGGAGGGAGTGGAGCAGCTGCAGAGAGATTTGGGGGTGCTGCCCAGCCCTGGATCCCAACCTGCCCACACACCTTCCCTCCCTGTCCCCAGTGGATTACTTCAACGGGGCGAAACTGGTGGTGGAGACCCCCAAAGACCCCGTCTACAGCTCCAATGGTGCCAACGTCACCCTGCCCTGCCACTACCGCTACGAGCCTGACCTGGAAGCCAAGCGCAAGATCCGCATCAAGTGGTCCAAGCTACGGGATGACTATACCAAAGAGCAGGATGTGCTGGTGGCCATTGGCAAGACCTACGTGGCCTTCGGGGACTTCTGGGGCCGTGCTCACCTCCACCAGGCCAGCCGGCGTGAGGCCTCGCTGGTCGTCAGCGATGTGCGCTTGCAGGATGATGGCAAATATCGCTGTGAGGTCATCGATGGGCTGGAGGATGAGAGTGATGTGGTGGACCTCCGGCTACAAGGCGGGGGCACGGTGGGGACCGCGTGACCCCCTGTGCCAAGCCAGTGAGCCTGGCCTTCCCATGGCACCCCCTCCTTGGGGGCAGCAGCAAGGCAGGGGGGTCGGGGAGCGCAGTAGTGGGCAGAAAGGGGCTGAGATGCTTGGCGAGATGGGGTGGTGGCTTGGGGCTGTCTGACTGTATAGTCCCAGCAGTGAGGAAGCCCAGAGCAATCTGCCCAGCAGGGGTGGGCTGTGGAGTCAGACTTGGGGCTGACCCCATGGCCGCAGCATTTCCTGCCACCACCCGCCCATCTTCCCTCCGTGCTGCATCATGTGCAGCTGCCCCCTCGCCTCCCAGCTCTGGGTGTCCCCATGCATCTTGTGACCAATCTTGGTGATTAGTCCATCCGCTCTTGCTCACTTGCCATGAGGGACCTGACTCAGCCCTTGCTCCACCACCAAGCTCAAAGCTGGGGAAACGTTCCTCCTTGCTGTGCCCCTGCCCACGCCCTTGACCCTGGGCCCTTCCTCCCATAGTGGCTTGTCCCGACCGGTCCCTGTGACTGTGGTCTGTGGTGGTCGTGCATGTGTTCCCATGGTCCATACCTCTCTGTGACAGTGGTCCATCCATTCCCATGTTGCTGGTCCATGTGCCCCTGTGATCCTGGGCCACATGTCCCTGTGATGCTTGTCCTTATGTCCCTGTTCCTGTAGCTTGTGCACCCCCATGACGATGTTCTCTCAACCCCCACAGGGGTGGTCCTTGCCTCCCTGTGACCGCTGCCTGGCTCCCCCCAGGACCATGGTCCGTACGTCCCTGTGGTGGTGGTTCCTGCATCCCTGTTATCATAGTCTGTGCATCCCTGTATGTGCTGGTGCTGTCCCCACGAGGGTGGTCTGTGTATCCCCGAGCCCCTGTGCCACCAGATGTCGCTGGCAACTTGCCGCTGACAGCTGCGTGCCCAGAGCAGCCCCATCTCCGCACGCCTGAGCCTTGGGCAGTGCCACCCTGGGGTGATCTCTGTCCCAGAGCTTGAATTTGGGGTGGGTTGGGGACCTCTGCGGCTCATGT
>NW_010523233.1:0-7494 GCF_000687285.1 Phaethon lepturus
CTGCAGGGGAGCCCGGCACGCCGAAACGCCCGGGTGGCTCCTCGCAGCAGCCCCCTTCCAAAAACGAGCCTGGGTGAGACCGAAGAAGAGATGGATGGGTCTGAGGTAAATGCAGAGATGTCCCATCCGAGGAGAGGCACGGCGAAGCGCAGAGCCAGGTAGCAAGCAGTGCCCGTGATTACCCTGGCACAGTGCGGCCTTGATGCTGGCAGGGTTTTCAAGGAAAAAAAATCAAAAATAGTAATTAAAAAAAACCAAACTCAGCTGACAGACCTCTTCCTAAAGCGGTTTCCACAGACTCCAGAAGAATATCAAAAGTGTGTGTTTAGTATTGTCAGTTTAGAAACAGCACCTGAGAGTGCTGGCTGGGTACAACACCCCCCAAGCGAACTTCTGAACGAGGAGGGCCAGAGGGGACCATCACGCTCGCATTTGCGCTTCTGCCTTTGAAGGGGGCTGTACATGGCAGGAGCTGGGAGAGCCGGCAGCACGAAGAGGAAACAGGGCGGGTGGATTTAACGCAGAAACCCAAGACGGCTCGTTAGCGCGGAAGCGGGCGTTGCCAAAGAGCTCGTGTCTGCACCCACGCACCAACCTGGTGTAACCCTGCCCAGCTATTTAAGAGTGGGACTTCACCGGGCGGTGGGGAGAGGAGAGCCTGACGCAGACCCCATTTCTGCAGGTACCACAGGGAGGGGTACCGGGTACACGGCATCCCCATGCAGACCTAACACAGCCAGTGACCACTACGTATGGTGGTTTTTCACACATCGAGTCAAATAACCAGTTTATTTTGCACGGAGCAAACGCAGATTGAGGTAACACTACTCACACTATCGAGGTTCTTGTCAGGGACGAGTATGTCATGAATCACTGCTGAAGCCAACATTAAAATTATATAGATATTAAGAATCCCAGGCGTCCCATTTGGTGCGCATATAACATATGGCACATGTGAATTTTATAGCCTTTGTATTAATCTGCCCAGAATGCCATCACTTTGCAAGATTTCATGAAATATTAAGATTACTGAGGATAATTTATTTTACAACTCTAGGCAAAGGCCCTGGGAATGATGAGAACCTCCCCATTAAAGTCACACAGGTCTGCAACTCGCAGCCCTAATATTTTGCATCTGTTTGCCGAGTGAGTGAAAGACACGATGTCTTTCAGCTCGGTTATTTGATGGATCGGCTTGAATTTGCGTATTAAGGTTTCTACCAACCATTATCACTGCAGGAAACAGAGCGGGAGAGATGATAGACTAAGCATGTTTATCAAACCATGTGAAATCCAGAGACACTCAAAACAAATCTCTACAGCCACTGCAGGAAAGTGCCGGGCATCTTTATCAACAGCCCAACTGTGAATTGCACAGTTGGCTTTTAAAAACCCAACAGAAGGCTATGACATATAAGGACAGTATAGAAAAAGATTGAATTTTCATGTCTCATGATTAATACAGCACCACTAGAAGCATTTCAAAAGGACTCTGCCCACCTGTGTGCAAAACAGTATTTGAGATATCAGCAGGTGGCCAAAATACTCGTGCACCAATGCACAAACCCAAGTAGTAATGGATGGTGTTAGAAAGCAGCCGGGGCCCAGACATCCCCTGCTATAATGATTACTGTGGAAGAGAGTGATTTCTGCAATATGGATCAGGAAGATTCAAAGCCAACAGCTGTTGGGAACTTCGAACAACCACAGAATTCAATAGTAAATCTCCGACGAATGGCTAACACCTTGCAAATCTCTTTTCAAGAGCAGGGAATGGAATAAAACTAGTAGCCTGTTGCAAAACTACGTGTGCACTAGATATAAAGTCAATATTTCAACCAACTAATCACAAAAAAAGAAGGGTTCATGCAAAGTCCCTTAGTCCAGTCTCATGCCCCAAGGGGTAGGTGCATCGACGGCATGTGTAATCGCACACATCTCAGACCTTGGCGATGCCCATGCATGCAGGAAGAGGCAGTGGAAGAAAGCAACTGCACATTGTCATGCACCAGTGTGTAGCAGCCCGGGTTGTGCTGATGTCTGAAAGAACAGTTAGTAATTCCTGTACCTTAAACACAGCATACACAAACGTCTCCAAAATGTATTACTCCCTTATTTCTTATTGCAAATTTGGCTTATTGAAATCCTCCGAGCCTCGCGACCAAACAAATCATCCTATTAAACATGAGCTGAGGGGAATGGGTGGAGTTGCCTCTGCTTAAATGAGCAATACAATTGGTAGTTATTGAGCATGTAATTATGAAAACTTGAGTCTGTATCTACAAAGATGTTTCCCATTAAAAAACATCTTGGTAATACCAAATACTCTTGGACCACCTCTCCAGAATGTAAAAAATCATGTGCAAAAGTACATTCTACTTCCAAGATGCCATAAATATGAACAGCAGAAAACCAACATTATGAAAAAGGAACTTCAAAGTTTGTGTTATGGCCCCAAATGGCTGCACTGCAACCAAATGCCCAAACAGCACCATCAACAAAACGGTCATCACCTGCCCAATAGCAGCACACAGTCAAGAACGCAAATGATAAGGACAATAATGATGATAAATGAAGTTGGACTGACAACGGCTGCGCTCTGAATTACCCTTTGATTCTATTATTTCCAGCTCCCATGGCACATATGCTAAATAAATTGAGAACGTATCATGGCGACATGTGGATCCGCGCATCGATTTCAAAGGTATGTGGATTCACAGAAACAGAGTGAGAGCGTGTGCTCGCTCCAGCCAAGACACTCGTTTATTCTTCATATGCATTTACGGGTGGGAATGGGCTCGTCAGCATCGCTGCTCAGTTCATCCATGATTAACATCTGGATGCCAAAAGAGAACGAAAGCTGACACAAGGCCCGAGTCTTCCAAAACTTTGCCGAGCTCTCTGGATCCTTGAAAACTAAACACCGGATTAAAAGGTACCTCTTGACCTGAAAAGGAGAATTTACATTTCCAGTTAAAACATGTGCTAAATTGTACAGATGCATTGGTCCAAGGTGTTGACCCAATACCTCAGCTGATGAGGGATGACCTAGCAGATGGAGTGATCACACAGCACTGCAGAAACGAGGACAGATTTTGCTTTAACAACTCTTTTCTGGGAAATGATCAAGTGGAAACAGTCCCATTAAATTAAGGGGGGCTGGTGAATAACAAAACAGGAGGGGGGAAAAAAAAAGGAAGCTTTCATGCACCATCAAAATGTGACAAGGATGCAGATGGCCATCGCAGCTCAGGCTGCCTTGCTCCCACCGGTGCTCCCACATGGGATGCTTATTGGAGAAACATCCCCTGAGGGATAAATCAAGCCCCCGTTCATCACAACCCAACCTGGGGCCCTGCTTTCTCCCCAGGGCAATCACAGTGCTCAGCTGGCTGGGATGCAAAATTTTAACTGGAACCAAAGAATCATGAATTGGCTTCACAACTTTGTTTCTGGAAACCTCAGAGCAGCGCCGTCCTTCCCCATTAGACAGCCTTGTGCTGCTCGCGTATGGTTTCATTGAGTCTCCTTGCTTTTACAGGTCCATCAGACATAACTAAAAGCAGGAAATGGACAAACGCATCTGGGAAAAGTCACAAAATACTTGTAACACTCCCTTAAACGTTCATTGTTGTGCTTTACTGGAGGACACCACATGCTCTTTGCACGCTAAGGTCTCTGGCAAAGGAAATAATCCTGGTCCTTCCATGCTCTGACCGACAGCAAATCGACCTGGATCACCACGTTATACCTGTCCTGAGAAATAAGGTGTTTCTCCAGGGCACTACCCCCTCCTCAGCTCAATTCCTCAATTCCTGTCCCCAGGCACAGGCAAAATCCCATTGCCCATCCTTTCTGGAGGCTTTCTTCAAGCCTTTGGCGCCAGAGGTCCGTCTGCTGTGATTTACTCCAGACAGGGCTTCCTCTTCACAGCCCTGCTTGTCCACCGCACCCCCACCAGCCACGTATCAGGCCACCATGGCTATGACTTTGATCCTCCAGGATTATAGTTCTCTTCAGATTTTTTTTTCAAGCAATTAGGGATAGGCTCCATCCACCACAAACAAGCTTTTTGTCTGCAAACTAAACTAATGCCACAGCAGAATCCGTTTTCACCGATGCTCCTCAAAACCAAGGCTGCAAGAGCGTTTCAGCTTACCCCAAATGGATTTACCTATTCTGCGCTAGACAGAATGTCAAGACAGGTCTTTGAGATACATTTTCTCCCCGTCCAAAAAGAAGATTAACCATAGTACTTTTGGCAACTTACATTTCAATTAATAAGACTATTACCCCATGAATAAACACAATTACCACCTACCAAAATCCAAAGTTTCCTACAAGGGGGGGTTTCAGCAAATGAGGAAAACAAAGTCTCACCTGCTGTTAGCAGAAGGATGCTCCATCTTTGCCCTCCCACATGCTCTGGATATTTGACATCACAACCACAATGTATTAAGTCAATATACATATTATATATATTACCTATTTTTATATATATCAGTGCTCTGGGTCTCCAAAGGCATAGGATTATAGTCCACTCATCAACAGCAAAGCTTACGCATGCTATTTTCCACACAGTTCATGCTTTCAACCTGCCTAGCGTAACTGTCTCGGGTGATTTAAATAAGAACTGAAAATCTTCCCACAAGACTAGAGCGGCACCATCGAATTTGTAAATACCTCAGGCTCCACGGAAGGCTGTTAATGTTAATACAGGGAATCTGTTTGATGCAAATGAAAAAGAAAAAAAAAATACTCATTACAGAGTTTCTTGTAATGACAGTGCTCAAATATAACCACAACAGTCTGCTTTTGATTAGAGCAAGCCATTTAGTGCCGCCGTTATTATTTGTTGTTTCTATGGTTCCTTGGATGCGCATCACTCTTCCCAGACAAACACGGAGAAAGGCTCAAATGCTTCTTTACTGAAGTAACAAATCCTGATGGATTTCAGTGAGCTTGAGCCCACGCGCCCCTTCACCTTCCTCCCGGCTCCAATACGGCTTTCGGTAGCGGCTTTCTTTCCCCTTCCCCTTCCCTTTCCCTTTCTGGAGCAGGAGTGGGGCTCCCTTACACATTCAATGCACTGGGAACTTCCCATGTTTTCCTATCCACTTCCAGAGGCAAACGTTCCCATTTTTAGCGTGTATGAAAAAAAAGTCATTCCCACCTTAAGGAGAACTGGGGCTCATTCAAATCGGCTCAGCCCCATGGATGTCAAAAAGGGCCCCAGATGAGCACCTCAGGTAAGGACACGGTCCCCATCCAGCTGCCTCCAAAGTGCATCTTCTGCACGGACAGTGACCCTGCAGGCTGGCAAAGCCGCCTTCAGCCATCACAGAAAGACACTTTTCTTCAGTTTTCTCAACATGAGGCTTAGTTTGATTTTTTTAAAGAAAAAGAACCCAGCAATACAACAACCTCCAGCAATCTCTCAGGTCAGAAGGTTAGAAAACAGAATCCAACTTTAATTAGCTGATGGTGGTTAACGGCCCCATAAGCATGTTGCAGACTCAGATTTGCGACCTTGGTTCCTTGGCATGCACTTTTGTTTGGCTGCAAGAGATGACACCAACCACACAAAAGCGGCTGCACAGCTACGGGGTCAGTTTGTGCAGTATTAATGAAGCAATATAGACGATAAGAAATACATCCAGTGCCTGGATATACTCTATGCTCGGGGGAACTGGACTCATATTAAAGAGCAAAATAGTGATCTATTGTGTAGGATGCTTGTCTGAAAGAATGGTTTCCAGATGGGACCACACCACTCGTAAACAGAGGTTGTGAAAAGCTCTCTTTTGAAATAAAATAGAATAAAAAGAATAGTATATATACGTATAGTGTGTATATATATAGTACATCTATATATTGCTAACATTTTTTTCCAAAGAGACTGTAAACCAGCTCCCCTTTAATTTGTGCCTCTTTTGTTCCTAGACTTATTTATTGAGCTTGGGTGTTTTATTGACACAGGATCCGGCTTTCTACCTTAGAAGGGGAGAATTTAAATAAGAATTGCCACACCTTGCTTTTGCCCCGCCAAGCTCTTCTCCCTGCTCTGAGCTGCTGGGACAGATTGTGAGGCTGGAGCTGAGAGAGCAAGGAAAACAAATGCAAAGTTGTTTTAATTTTTATAGTACTTCCATGTGCAGTACATAAACCCCTCCTCAGAGTAAACAAACCCATTGCGGAGCTGGAGGGGGTAATAATCAGAGTACACAGATCTCAATAAATGCGTCAAAACATCAAACTGTCAGACTTGGCTCTTGCCTTTGCTATTTGAAAGGGACCAAACGAACGCTTGGAATTAATAAAAAAATCATTCAGAAAGGACATATAATAACGAGCCCGGTAATAAATCACGTTAGCAAAGCATCCCAGTACAAACTGGCACTTGTGTGTTGGAGGAACTGATCTTGGGATAAAAATGCTGTTCTCCACCCCTCTATAAACGTTATTAAAAACTTGTTCAGTTGCCATTGACATATTGTTCCCAAAGCTGTTGAAAAATTTCCTGCTCGCCAGTGATTTAAAGAAGTGTTCACCATGGGTTGAAACTCCCACCAAACCCCGCCTCGGGTTCCCGTGGGGCACGTCACCGAGTCCCCGCTCCTCCCATCCCTGGATGCCGGACCAGGCGGAGGGGAACCAGGACACTGAACAGCCAGAAAATGATTTTACTTATTATTACAACTCCAGGACTTGACTTCTCGCATCTGTTTGCCAAACCCAGCTATTTGCTTATCCGTTTCATTTAAACATTGTTTTCCTCTTCGATATAAACAGTTTATCGCTGGAGAGCTACTCTACACCAAGCGAGGGCTGTAAGCAATATTCCACCCTCTTACTTGTGTAAATACCATTTATTAGTGGCAGGCACAAAGTGCAATGCCTGAACCGAGGCCTGTGAAGCTCTGCACCCTCATTTTGGCAGAAAATCTGAGAAATGTGGGAAGGATTGATGGGGTATAAATCAGAGGGAACCCCAGCCTGCTACCAGGGAGCCGCCGGAGCTCTAAGCACCTTGCTGCACCAGCCAAGGCTTGCCATGCACCACAAGCCACCCAAAAGTGCAAAGACATTTTCTGCAAGTCCCAACCAATTCTAAAAAGGCACATTTTCCTGAGTGGAAATGTCAGATTGTGCTGATGTCGGGACAGCTTTTTGCTTTGTGTCACCATTTTATCCCAGAGTCGGATGGAGCCTTGCAAAGAAGAGTCGACTGAAATGACAGCTAAAATATTATGGCAACCAATTTGTACGGCGGGTCAGCTGCTGAGGTGATGAAAAAGAATATTCCCCAGTAAAATGGTACTCCCTGAATGACTGACCATGCAACTGATACATGTTTGGTACCAAAAAAAAAATTCATAGCAAAAATTATTTCAAATCCTGTCTAATCCCTGTTTACTTCACTAATGACTCCAAACTCTTTCAGTATTCATCTATGTCGCTACTTCTGTTTATCAAATATTTCCATAAAGAGCG
>NW_010523233.1:7504-9681 GCF_000687285.1 Phaethon lepturus
AGAGCGGTTTTTCTGGTGCGTTTTTCCTGTTTATTTCTATTTCCTATTTAGAGATTTCAGACTCCAGCTTTGAACATTGGCTCCGGTTTGCTGCTTTTCATCTTCCACGCAAGCTGCCTTGCAGCCGATGGAGATAACGTAACCCCTCCTCTACCTGCCCCTGGGCAGAGCCCAAAGTAGGGTACAAGTCCCTGGATAAACGCCCTGTGAGTCACTTTGTTACTGAGCCTGAGCGCAAGCTAATTAATTGAGTTTATCTGTTCCTCTGTACTGTATTTATTCAATGCAGTCTCCCCAGAAAGGCTGGCTGCCTCGCAGTTACAACATTCAGATGTTATAAGTTCACGAGCCAGAATCAGTAAACATGATGCAATTATAAAAATAAGTTGATGTGGAAAATCAACTTAAAAGGTCCTCGAGAGAAAAAGCACTTCTAGATAAAATGCCTCATAAAAATGCACGTGATCGCATCCTGGCTGCAGCACAGCCAGCAACCCGAGATGATATTTTATTTCGTACTGGGTGAATTACACCCCGAGACATCTCATTCTGCCTCTCCCACCACAACCGTCTATCAGGGGTTCACAGCCCTGGACCTGCTCCCCCTTCCCAAGCCGCCCTGACCAGACCTGGCCGAGCACTTGCAACCGCACAGCCGTCAGGAAGATGGACAGGACGGGTCTCCTCCTGTCGTGCTTCTTACTGTTTCCCAGGGTTTATTTTTGATTTTACTACCATGCTAATTCTCCTAAAATCCTATGATAATCACCCTTAATCCAGCTGCCAGGATCCCAGCATTTGTTACCTCGCTATTTAAGTAAGGTGTGAAGCTTCTTTATCCCACCAGAGTCACAGACAGATGAGTTTCTAATTGCAGAACCATTCCCAGGTTCCTTGTTTCTACTTGCAAACCAATTTCCATGTGGGAGACGAGAAAGCCTTTGCACAAACCCTGCGCTTTCACACGGTCAGCATATTTTATTGGCTCTGCTGGCAGCTCACAAAACCACTGACCACCGGGTTTACTGCCCGCCTGCAGGAACGGACAAGAGAGGACAGGTCTGTTCACTGGAGGCGTCTTCCTTTTTCAGAGGTCTCAAGGAATTGAGGTGGGCAAATCTCTACTCTCATCAGAGGGCTCCGGTGAATCACAGCCTCTCACTCGCAGTCTGAGGTCACCAAGACGTGTTTTGGGTTGCAAGACCATCACTTCAGGATGCTCTGCCCTACATCTCCAACACCTGGTGTGGAGGCTGAAGGGAGGGCATCTACATCTTAGGAGCAAGCCCAGCTACAAACCAGGCACCATACAAACATGTGCCCAGGACGATGTCCCTATCCTTAAGACCTCGTAATTCTCTTTAGGAGAAAACAGGTTTATCATAGTTGGTTGCAAGGCATAACCCAAAAAAGCAAAAGCAGTTAGGAACGCTCCTCCTTTTCACTTGTACCAGCACCTTCTGAAAGAGTCCTGCAAGCACCATGAGGAGCCTTACCTTGCTGGAGTCAGGATTACACTCTCCTCGCTCACAATTCACCCGCAGGAAGAGCTGGCAGAGTGCGCGCAGGGAGACGCGCCGATATGGTGATTATCTGAGCAGCGGTACAGCCACGTAGGTTGGGTTGAAGTGTGACCCCGGGGGGGTCCTGGGGCAGGTGCTGCAGCAGAGCAGAAGGTCCAGGGTGTCCTGGTGGAGAATGGTCCCCATCCTTGCTCCCCGGGCTCCTCACCCCCCTCAACTCCCAGTGCTCTCCTCCTCCTCACGCCAAGGAGCCGCCGAGGACTGAGGACATCTCCTTTCTCCTGGCTCCAAGAGATGAAACAAACCGGCCGAACATTTGGGCAGAGCGTTAACCCAGTGCTCATACCAACGTGTGCCAGACACCATGGCAACTGGTGCGCTGAGCTAATTATGTCCAGCCACAATGCTTAATAACGAGGCATTAGACTGCCTCATTAGAAAACCTTCGCCTGGCTCCGTCCCTGCTCCCCGCGCTGCCTGCAAGGGGAAGGGACTGCTCCAGCCATCCCTCTGCGGGGCCCTTCCCACCCCACCCTTCCAGCAGAAAGGGCTTTTTCGGTGGCAGGTACCCCATGGGGTGACGGAGCTGGGCCTGGCAAACTCTCCACTGCTCTTCTAGGAAAAACTCAGTGCTGGAAGAAAAACAGAGCTGGG
>NW_010523234.1:0-2700 GCF_000687285.1 Phaethon lepturus
TGGCCCGGGGGAGCGGCGTTGTGCCCTTTTTTGTAAGAAAAAACAATCTTTGATGTAGCGTGGGGCTTCTGAGCACTTGTATGCACGTGGTGATTGGACATGGGAGAACTGGGATTTTCGTGAAGTGTGCAAGCATGTTTGGCTCTACTTAAATAAATCCTAAACTGTGGAATTTTTTAAGATTGAGATATGCCATTGCCATGCTGGAACTTTAGTCTTCAGTAATAACTGAATGTTATGAAGTGGGAATGCGGTGTCCTGTTTTGTGTAACTTGTCTTTGTCTTCTAGTATCTAAGCCAGGCCAGCCTGAGGATGCCAGCAGGCAGCTCAAGAAAAAGAAGAGAAAGAAACCCAGGAAGCAAGCTGAGAAGACAAATGTTCCTTCAGCCAAACAGGTGGTCTCTAACACCAATAAACCTGCTCCAGAACAGAAAGCAGTCCCTCAAGCCAGCAAATCATCTCCACAGGGTGTTACACAGAGCAGAAATGAGAGTTTGGTTATAGGTAAGAAGACCAGTGTTGTCATGGTCTGGTTAAAGTTACCTGACCTGAGGTGGCTGCATTTCCGTGTCTTCACACATGTATAGTTTGGAAAGCCTTTAAGACATTCAGCTGAATTGAAAACATCTTTGATTATTCCATGTGCCCTAAAAGCACATGTACATAAATTTGTAATGTCACTACTGGGTGGCTCTCGGGAAACAGGAGTGTTTAGTATGAATCACAGACTTTTTATGTATTTGGATAACTTCTGGGAATTACTGGATGCAATCTGTCATGCCAGGCAGGCTTTTCATTATGATTTTGAAAAGCCTGATCACAGAGAAAAGATGTCCTTGGCATCTTTGTTTCCACTAGCTTGGTACTTCTCTTCTGGCTTGTTAGGCAGCTACAGGGCATGGCAGGCCACTCTGGCTGGCAGTGTTGAATGATAATGTGGATAGAAAGGGGGAATTCTAAAGAAACCAATGAAATAGAAACTCCCGGTTTCTTTAGATTTTCCATTCTTCTATTCACAGCATCTAAAGAGCTCTCAGAGCTTCTCCCATAGACATAGAAAGTTGTTCTGTGTAGCTAGTGCTGTCTCTTAAGTATTTTTATTTTCTTCCTCTTGTTTTCAGGGAGCAAAAGTGAACCAAGTTCCACTTCTTTTTCCGCAATGAATCTCTTGCGTCAGAGACTGCATGAGAAGATTAAAAAAGCTTCTGGACAAGTATGAGAACTCTTTATATATATCCATATGTGTATTTATGCAATAGAAGTTCTCCCTAGCCTCCTGGGGGATGTGGGGACAAGACTATGACCTTACAAGGCTCAGTGTTTGAGCTAATTCCATCTCCTAAGGAAGTGCCTGTAGGTATTGCTGAGAGACTTGTGTGTATTCTGTGGTCTGGAAAAACACATAAAAAAAGGTAGGGCCTGGCTTGGAGGAGTGCATGTTTCTGGTGATTTTTAGGAAAGAGAAAAACACTAAGAGCCTGAAAGGGAACATAGCTCTGGGGTGTTGAGAGAGAATACAGGGTTTGAAATGCCTTTACTGTGTTTAGTATCTCTAAAAGCTGAGCCCACAGCTTCTTGTCACATGTACTATACTTCCTAGAAGTTTGAAATCGGGAACTTGAGGACATCCCACTTTTAATTCTGCTTTATCCCTTTAAGGCTCCTGATTGATGTCCATCCTTTTTCTTAGGACGATGGCAAAGAATTACTCCCTGCAGTCCTGGAGAAGAGGCAGCGAAGGAAGTATGAGAGAGAGAGAAAGAAGCGCCGAAGAAAGGAGTTGAAGATGAAGGCAAAAATGGATAAGAAAGAAACTGAGGAGGTACTGGTAGAGCCAGAAAGCAAAAAGGAGGAGAGCACAGCTGAGGTTGTCTTTAACAGGGTTGAAGTCCATGAAGAGAATGAGTTGAGCAAGGTCCAGAAGAAGAAAGAAAAGAGGAAAGCAGTGAAAGGCAATATCACTCCTCTGACGGGCAAAAACTACAAACAGCTGCTAAGCAGGCTGGAGACCAGGAAGAACAAGCTGGAGGAACTGAAGGATAAGGACCAGAAGAAAGCTCAGGAGCTAGAGAACAAGATGAAATGGACAAATGTTCTCTATAAGGCAGAAGGCGTGAAGATTCGTGATGACGAGGAGCGTCTGAAGGAAGCTCTGAAGCGTAAAGAGAAACGTAAAGCGCAACGCCAAAGGCAGTGGGAGAAGCGGACAGAAAAAGTGGTGGAGAGGATGCAACAGCGGCAGGAAAAACGCCGCAAGAACATTCAGAAGAAGAAGAAGGATAGGATGGAGAAGAAGAAAGCCAGGGCCCGGAAGAAAGGCCGGGTTCTGCCAGAGGACTTGAAAAAAGCTGGCTTAAAGTGAGAGCAAGGCAGCTGGTCCCTGCAGCCTGGGAAGGGAAGTTCTGCTTGTGGGGTTGGGGACCAGCAACTGCTTGGCCCGGAGGAGGCAGCACCGAGGAAGCCAGCCTGTGGGGCAGGCATAGCCATGGCATCCTAACTTAACATTAAAACAAAAAAAAGCCTATTGTGTGTTAATTAAATTTCTTGTTCTGAAGAAACACCTTCCCACTGATTTATTACAATAATGACTATCCTTTTCCTGAAGGGGGAGTGTCAGTTGCAGTTATTTCCCCTGACGCGCCCTACGGTGCTGGACGTATCTGGAAGCCCGCAGGCTGTGTTTGCCACCGGGGAACCGA
>NW_010523235.1:0-367 GCF_000687285.1 Phaethon lepturus
TATTAATTACTTTTTTTTTAAGCAGGTAAAAATAATTTGCTACTATTTGTTATCTTTCCAGTCCACAGCAATCAGATAGAAACATTTTAAATATAGTTTAAATTAGTGTGTTTTCTGTACCGTGGGCTCCAGTTAAGGAGTAATATGAATTGGTTTTGCTTCTTCCCTGCCATAAACTCATAAAGATTTGGGAACACTTCTCCTAAAACGCCGTGCACTTTCCTAGCTACACGGCGGGGCAGCTGCACGCTCCTGCCTGCAGTGAAGCGCATTTGGTTGATGTGAAAGTTCACACAGCGACTTTGCTGCGCGCTGGGCGCGAGCTCCGTTTGCGGGCTCCCCAGTGCCCCCCGCTCCCCGGCCCGGT
>NW_010523236.1:0-432 GCF_000687285.1 Phaethon lepturus
CACCTGAGGGCGCAGAGGGCTCCTGTCCTGGCACTGGCACAGCCCTCCGGCCCCCGACCACTCCCAGCCAGCGCCCCTGTCCCGACCGCTACCTGTCCGTGATGCCGCAGACATTGAAGAGCACATTGAAGTACTGCCCCAGCCGGTGCTGCACCAGCAGCTCCACATCCACGGGCTGCATGTCCACGTTCAGCATCTGCAGGCAGCCGTGGAAGGCCGTCCACAGCAGCGTGAGCGTCCCCCAGGCACCCATCACCCCTGGCCCCCACCCCGCTGCCCACCTCCGAAGAAGTACTGGCTGCCAGTGCGGAGCTGGAAAGGGTGCGCCACCCGAAACTCAGCACCATCATCATCGTCGATGGTCACCACAGCCGAGCCGTCCCGTGCCACCAGCTGCACCGAGTGCCAGAAGCCATCGTTCAGGCGATGCCC
>NW_010523236.1:1040-1264 GCF_000687285.1 Phaethon lepturus
GGGGTAGAGCAGGAGCCCAGCGGTGTCCCAGTAGCGGAAGCGGAAGCTGACGGCCAGGCGGTTCCTCCGTGGGATCCCCGGCACCCGCACGTAGTTGTTGATGCCAGCAAAGGTGATGGGGGTGTTCAGCTGGTCCTGGCAGTAGTGGCCCACGCTGCCCTGGGGGCGACCGCGGGAGGCAGTGAGGAAGGGGACGCTGCCCGTGGTGGGGAGGTCCCCCCACC
>NW_010523237.1:0-352 GCF_000687285.1 Phaethon lepturus
AGGAGGAACTGAAACGAGGGGCAAGGCCGGCAGAGACGGGAGGAGGAAGAAGATAAGGGGGCAGAACCGCGGGGAGGAAGAGAGCGGGCGCGAACGCGGCCCCGTTTCCACCGCAGCCGTGCCCGGACCCCTCCGGAAAAGGCGTCACGCTGTCACCACCTCCTCCACCTTCCCCCAGAGCGGGGACACGCCGCAAGTCACTGTATTTTTGGCGTCAGAGCGGAGAAATCGAGGCTCAGATGCTCACCCTAAGGACAGAGTTCGGGGACCTGAAGCTGAGCGCCGGGGTTTTCAGCGAAGCCCATCACCGCAGCGTCTGGGCGCCGCGCGTCGGGTCCGTTTTCCTGCCAGC
>NW_010523237.1:551-833 GCF_000687285.1 Phaethon lepturus
TCGTTTAAATCTTGAATTTAAAATTTCAGCTAAGGGTCTGGATACCGCCAGTCCGAAACGCAGCCCGAGAGAAACGGGGAATAAACTACACCCCTCCATCAGTCCCCAGAGGGATTGGGCTCAGGTCTGGCAGGAGCTGGTTTAAGAAGAGGTGCCCCTGCGAAGAGAGTCTTTCATCGCCGGGGTTTTCGGCCCCGTTCCCCGTCCGGCACCCCGCGGGGAGGCCGAGCAGGAGCCGGCCCCGGGGGTCGCTCAAGGAGCTGCTCGCTCCCAAAGCGCTGA
>NW_010523237.1:1450-1703 GCF_000687285.1 Phaethon lepturus
ACCGACCCGCGCCAAGAGTGACCCGCTCCAGCTGGTCCCACCATTTTTTACCTTGGACTTCCGTGGCGTCAGACGGTGGCATTGTTATAAATATAGCACAAGAAATTTGCTTATCGGTTTTACGGGGGGAGGCGGTTAACAGCACCGGGAACTGCATTTTGCAGAGCCCCCGATGCCCCCTTCTATATTTCAGCACAGACCACCTTCCTCCCGAGGCTGATTTTAAGCAGCAGCCTGATTTTTTATTATTTTT
>NW_010523238.1:0-235 GCF_000687285.1 Phaethon lepturus
TCTGCGAGCCTCACCCCGCGGGGCCACGCTGGGCAGGCAGCGCTCCCTCCCACTCCAGCCTGCCGGCTCAGCCCCGCTGTGAACCCACCAGCGGAGGGGCCCCGCTGGCGCAAACCTCACCGCGTGGGCAAGGGACGCGCAGCAGCCCCGGGGCAGGGACGCCAAGAAACATGCCTCCGTCCTGTGGAAAATTACAGATGCCTTGTTTCAGAAGGGTTAGGTGGGTGGCTTTTTT
>NW_010523238.1:491-5528 GCF_000687285.1 Phaethon lepturus
AGGTCGGCTGGGAGAGGACGTGCAGTTCCCTGCCTCTGCCCACGGGGAGGAAGAAACGCCAGGCTTTCCAAGAGCGCCGGAGGAGAGCTCAGCTCCCGGGACGCCCCAAAGCAAGGCGCGTCTCCTGCTCCGGTGGCTCAGCCGCGCGCAAGGCACCCGTCCCAAGACATCCCGAAGGGCAAACCCATCCGGCAGCAGGCCTGGCCCTCCCCGCCTCGGCTGACACGTGGCCTGAAACCTGGGGCCGTGCTCACCCGCCAGCTCGGCTCCAGCAGCTTTGCAAATAAACAGCATGACCTTAGCCCGCGCGTCCCGGCGCAGGAGGTCCCACCCTGCACAGAGGAGGCTGGTGGATGTGGTCACCTGCTCCCGATCGCCTTGCGGACAGCCGGCTCAATTCGTGCTGCTTGCTTGTTGCTTCTTTTGCAGACCTTCTGCCTTCCCCAGCCCCCTCCTTTCCTGCCTGCCTCAGTTTCCCCTAACCCTGGCGTAGCTTGCAAGAGCTGAGCCGTGGAAGGGGCAGTGCATGAGATGGGCTCTGCTGCAGCACAGAGGGGTGACAGGCGAGCTCCTGCACAAGGGCAGGAGGGGACCTCTGAGACCTCACCCTCAGACCACGCACGCCCCGCACGTGCGCCGGCACCGGCTAACTCCGACCCACGCAATCCCCTCGCAAAACCTGGCGTGCCCTCGGGACACGGCGATGTTCCGCAGCAGCAGCCTGGGAGAGGTGCCGCGTGGGGGGTCGAGCACCTCATAGCAGAGTGAAGGGTCTGCTTCCCCAGGCCTCCTGACCCAACCTTTGGGAAGCGTCGCCTCCAGCCAGCCTTGGATGGGAGTCCTCCATGTCGGACTTGAGCCCATGTTCTGATCTCCACCCATCCTTCTCCCACGCAGAGGGCTGGTGGCCAGTTACTTCTGGGGTTATGGGCTACAGCCAAGGACCAGGAAAAGTGGGTACCACAGGCACCTTGTCCTGCCCAGCCTGGGGCTCTTTGCTCGGGATGCAACCACAGGGAAACCTTTCCTGGTGGTGGTGGAGCAACTGCCCTGGTTAGGTGGTCATGATGTGCCTACCACAGGCCCTGGTGAACCAGGACATTTGCCGTGAGCTCTGGCCAGAGCAGCACCACAGAAGATGTCGTCTTTTTCCACTTGCAATGGGCATTTGACAGAGTGAAGAATCCAGGAGCCCATTTCTCCCCCAGTCAGCTGTGGACATCTCCTGGGGGGCTAGTGCTTTGGGGAAGTGTTGTAGGTCAGAGGAGCTCAGCTACTCCTCCTGGGTGGCAAGTGAATTTAGAGGGAGTCATTTCGTGCCTGTTTTTCCCCAAACAGTGGTGGAAACCCAGAATTCCTCAATGGCTGGGCTTTACACGCTGTGTTCCTGGGGCTTTGCCTCTCCCTAGGGCTCAGCGCAAAGGCTGCGTTTCCCTAAAAACACTCCTCTTGCCTATCAGGAGCTCGGCTGGCTTTGGCAGTGAGCTAGGGAGTCCGTGTCAGTCTGTTCTTGTCAGCAAATCTGGAAGAATTATCTAATCTTCTGCAGACCTACAACAAAATGTATGTCTTGAGCATCCGATGGGCTGCAGACATGCCAATAGCTCTGCAATTAGCTGCTTAAAAGCTGGACAATCTACAGAACTCTTTAAGCACCAGCGAGTATGAGATGAAGTGTTTCAGTGCCAGGTAATCTGCATTTAAATACTGCATGCACCACTACCCACGATGAAAAGGTAGGAACTGGACGGCTGTAGACAAACTGGTTAAGCAACGCATATGTGATGGGAAGCTGGCAGAGAGGACACGCGCCGAAGCTCTTGCCCCAGCACTGAGCATCCACCTCAGCCTTTCCTGTAACCCCCTGCCCCCTCCAGCATCCTCCTCAGGGCTGTGGTCCAGCCGCGCTTAGCCCCTGCTCAGCAGAAGATCTTGCCCTGGTCCAAGCGGGGCAACATCCCCGCTCAACCTCTCGGCAGCGTATGGGCTGACCCTCTCCTCCAGCTTGCATGCCTCCACCCTGACACCCGTGTGGCCCTTTATTGTGTCAGGAGACTTCAGGATGGAAATCCACAGGAAAATGCCTGTTCGTGAGCAGGGTTGATGTGAACCCACTCAGGGGCAACAGCCATGAGCTCAGGCACGGGCACGTCCCAAGAGGTCAGCCGGTCCATCAGTGGAGAACTGACATGTTTCTCTTACAAAAGGCAAAGCAAAAACCCACCCATTTCCCTATTTATTGTAACAGAATATATCTGACAGTGCCAATGCAACCTTGTTTGTGGTTAGCTAACACGGCCAAGGGGGAACTCAACACCGTTCAATTACTACTCCCTTCCCCTTGCAAACCATATCACACGTATGAGATGTCCGAACGCAGCAGGACTCGCCCCACTCCCAGAAAATCCCAGCATATGGAATGATGATCCAAACAGGAATGGGGAGCACAGGGAGCAAGGAGTCCTCCAGTTCTTCTGCTTCATCGTGCTGAGGGTTACGGACAGCACAGAGACGGAGAGCAGGCTCTGAAGGAGAGTGACGGGAAAGCTCAGCAGAGAGTTACAAGCCTTCCACGAGTGTGGAGGACACCAGAGAGGATGAGACCAAGGAGTTTTGGCTGCTGAAGGGGGCATGTAAACCCCTAGAGAGGGGTAATAACAGCAGCGCATTGTATTTCACCCTGCAGACATGGGGAGAGCTCTGCACAGAGCCCCCCCGCCGTCTGTAGCGCAGCCGCCATCAGCCCCCCGGCTGTTTCCCCACACATGGAGCAGAGTTACAGGAGTCCCAGTTGTGCTGGTTTAGGGGGACATTCTCACTGTTGCTGCCATAAGAAAGACGAATATGGTGCATTGGGGTGGGAGTTAAGCGCTTCTTTCTGCAAAAAGAATTCAGCATTAGCTAAAAACGTGTATCAACGGCCATTCATTGACACCCTGGACAGTCCCACCACAGCTGGTGCAAGCACAGCGTGTGAGCACCTGAGGAATTACGTAGCAAACATGCTCAAAGCATATTTATGTGGAGTTTGAGTCCACAGCCATCACGGTGCGCAAGGTCCCTTTGGCGCAGTGGTGCGTACATCCACATGGGCAGATACCTCCAAGGAGGCACGAAAGGGCCGAGAAGCTCTTCAAACGCTTTTGACGACGTCCCTGCAGTAAATGCCGCCCGCCCAGCATGCGGGACGCTCTGCCTGTTCGTGCAGAGACGCGCTGGCCCCGTGCCTGGGGAGGGTGGAGCTGCGCTTTCCCTCTTGCGCGGAGCAGCCGCAGCCAAGCCGATTTCCCCACACTGAGCATCTCCACCCTGACTGGTGTCGTCTCCTCCCACTTCCCCGGGGAGCCTTTCGGGGGGTGGCGGGTGCTGTGGTTTTGGTGCTGTCCCAGATGGGACAAATCATTCCCCTGGACTGTCACCTCCTTTGGAAATGGCATTGGCATCTTTGGTTGCTGGTCTGTCCAGCCAGCCTCCAGGATGGTGTTTTTAGCCCTCTCCTACCAGGGTTTTCACCGGTTGTCCTCAGGATCTCCCATGCAGACCTCTGTGGCCACCTCCCCATGTGCACACCTCTGTCTGGATGGACGAGGACATGCCTGGAGTTGCAGACTACATGGTTGGAGGTATTTACAAAGGAGCTGAGGCGTTTGGACTTCCCTCTACTGAACACTCATTAGACTCCAGCTAGATACTTCATCTGGTTCTGGGTGTCCCAATGGGCATCAGCAAAGTGGAGTGAGTTCAGAGGTCACCAAGATTGTCCAGGGGCTGGAGCATGTGCCACTGTGAGGACAGGCTGAGGGAACAAGGTTTGTTCAGCCTGAGGATGAGAAAGCTTCAAGGGGGGATCTTCAAGGACACCTACAAGGAGGTCACTGAGAAGGCAGACGCAGGCTCTTCACAATTGTCCACAGTAGGAGGATGAAAGACAACAGACATGAATTGAAAGAAGTGAAGTTTGGACTGGTTGTATGGGAAAAAATTTTCACCATGGGTGAAGTCAAACATCGTAGCAGGTTGCCCAGAGAGGCTGGGCAGTCTCTGTGCTTGGAGACCTTCGAGACCCATCTGATCTTGAAAAAACTCCCTGAGCAACCTGGTCTGACCCTGCTTGGAGCAGAAGGTTGAACAACAGACCTCCAGAGTCCCTTCCATCCTCAATTTTCCTATCATACTGTGTTGCTGCAGATGGTGGGGTTTTCTTTTTCTGTACAGCTTCTTTTATTACATCTTCTGTCTGAATTCCTTAAAAAGCTTTTTTGCTGTTGAAGGAATGTCTTGGGAATGGCTTTCTGCTTTCATTTCAGGAGCATTCAAGATTGCTTCCATTTTCTGGTGGCTTGGGGGATTTTTCACACCCATGATTGATAGTGTGCCACATACAGCAAGCCCTACATGAGCACTGAAGTTGCGAAGCAAAGCAACTCCAACCCACAGAAATGCCACAAGTGAGATGATAGCCCACAAAACCATAACTGTGCCTTCTTATACATATTCAGGGTGCAGGGTGTTTAATTACGAGATCCCACATTATTAGCACATGCTCCTGCCTTGTTCAGTGAAGGAGGAATGATGCATCTGCAATGACAAGCTGCCCAATGCTTTCTTCTCCTCAGTGCTCGTTCAGTGACTCACAGGCTCGTTCACGTCCGAACCTTGCGCTGAGCACGGCAGAAGGGGCCTGTGTCACTCCTGGTGTGAGCAAGACAGGAACCACCAGCAATGCATTAACAAGGGAAACCAGCAAATGTAGCAGTTACTTCTGCCTTCCTCCATCCAACCATCTCTGATCATCCCACCTCTACTCCACGCACCCATCTTGCTCCTGAAAATTACCCTTTAATCCGGAGGAAGGCCCTGGGAAGTTCCTTTGGGAGCATTTATAGAGGGACAGGACTGCAGGGTGGTCCCACGCAGGTGGGAGGGATGCAGCCCCCCAACCAGCCCACACCAGGACATTGCTGGAGAGGACGGAGGTCATCGGCGTCTGTGCAACCTGGCGCTGGCATCTCGTGGAAGGTGCTGCCCCTTGGGCAG
>NW_010523239.1:0-232 GCF_000687285.1 Phaethon lepturus
GACACAACCCGGTGGGACCACAAGGAGAAGATGAAGCCACGGGGCCACCACGGGGCTGCGTGGACACCCCGGGACGGCGGGGCCACCCCGAGGACAAGAGCTCCTCCCCCCGGCGGCCCCACCTTGGCCCGCTCGGCGTCGCGGGCGCTCTGACCCAGCAGGAAGACGGTGAGCGACGGCGTCTTGGGTTTCTTGGAGATGTTGATGAGCTCCTTCAGGCGGGGGACGCCCC
>NW_010523240.1:0-5676 GCF_000687285.1 Phaethon lepturus
TGGTGTTGGGTTGACGGTTGGACTTGATGTTAAATGTCTTTTCCAACTGTAATGATTCTATGGGTCTATGATTTATGCTTTCAAGGCTTTAAAAATATCTTTGGAAGAAAAATGGATGACGGAGTAATGAAAGTGTGCTTGCTCAGCACTGTAGCAGATTGATCTGGACCTAAGTATACCACTATGCAAAATTAATTCTTGTCTTATATAAACAAAGTAGAGCAGAGGAACTATGGACTTTGCAGTCTCACTGCTTGTGGGCCCATTTCCTTTTTCTGGTGACACATTTCACTCAGTGATAATGCAGTTTTTATAAAGTCTGGCTGTCATCATATGCTGCAGGACAACACACACTAATGCTGTCATTAGTGTACACTTATTTACATGCACTGTATGCTGGTATAGGGACACTTCTGGCATTTGGATGGGTAAAGAATCAAAGGAAATATCTTCCAGTTATTTGGCCAGCAAAAAGCAAAGATGGTGATTTGAATAAGGAAAAATCTAGGAACTGAGACGCACTAAGATCAGACCTATAGAGTAAATTCCAGGGCCAAAAGGATTTAAAAAAATACTTGATTGAAATAAGGATAGCATAAAGCAATTAAAACTTCATTACAAAGAGACATTTCTACTAGAAAAGCCAAACAAGGTCAAGAGATTATTTTCAGAGCTAATTTGACAACATAATCCAACATGTAAATGAAAAAAAAGACCACAAGCCCTGCAACAACAACAAAAAATAGTTTAAATCACACTAAACATAAAACATGTCTTTACACAGTATTTCTGCAGCCATAATAACAGAGGTACTCAGATGAGTAACTAAGCATAAGGGCAAGGCATAGGGGACACACAAATCTCATCCCTGGAGGTTTCCTTCTTGCCTCAGGAGCCTGGCTGTCAGGGGACCTTGCCAGTCATCTGCTTGTCCCTAACCTTTTCTTGAGAAAAGCTATTGTGGAGTCGGCAAAAGGGCAAGCTTAGCTACTGTCTGACTCACTGTGGTATTTCCCTGTGGGAAGCAGTACCTCCAAGGGGCTCTGAAATGAAGTGGAACCAGCTCCTGCATCATGCACTGGGCCAAATGAAGCACAAGTCTATAGATACCTTGATTCCGGCCAGTTGCTGAACAATACCTGCCACTACCTATAAAATGAACCTCAGAAAAATTCCTGAGTGTCAGAAGGGAGCAGTTAAAAGCGGCATCATGAAAGTGCTGGATGTGGCAAGGATAACTGGAGGTGCTTTAGACAGGACTTTTCCCTGTCTCTGCAAGCTGTAACCACCAACAAGGGGGCAGATAATCAGAAAGCAGCTTTATTTCTGGCAATCAGTGGTTCTCAGACTATTGACATTCTTAATAGTTTTCAGTTAACTGATGCAGAGAGGGCTAACTATGAAACTCATACATAAATTTGAGGAATACTGCACTCTGTATAAATGTATTGGCTTTCATAAGACTCTTCAGCATGTGGTTTATATGTTTTTAAATAGAGGCAACAGGAAAAAAGGGAGAAAACAGAAATCTTCTGAATGATTGAACCTCAAGGGGGCAATCTCGCTGTCAGGCTGGAGGGGTTAACTATGTCCCTGATTAGGAATGGGGTCCTTGTGACAGACACTCTGAAGAACAACCAGAGGACCCAGAAATAACTTTTGACAAGACAGTTAGAATTTGCCAGGCAAATGTAGTTGGCTGCTTCCATCTGAAGCTGAGGGAAAGCAGGGAGTGCTGTACACTGTGAGCACTGGGAGATCCAAAACAGCATGAAAATCAAAGCTGGAATCGACAAAAACTAGCATTGATATGAATACAGTATGGCAAAGTACACAAGACAGTGCCCAGCATTTAAAAATGGAGGCGTTACAATGGGTTATACAGCTTCAAAAAATTTCCAAGGATTTGCATGGTGCTCTGCTTAGATAGAGAAGATGACAACAGCACCATTAGCTCATAGAAAATCCTCTGCAAAGCACTCGCCAGTATCACAGCTCAGGGTGAATGGACCATTAGCTTACACTATACATACAGAAATGCTGGCTGGGAGGAGACATCTAATCCAGACTTCTGCTCAAAGCAGGACTTTCACCAGCACCAGATCAGGTCAGCCATGGCTTTATCTATTCCAGTCTTGAAAACCTGCAAGGATGGAGATTCACCAGTAACCTGTCCCAGGGCTGTGCTGCCCTCCTTGTCAAAAACGATGGATCATTCAGTAATAACAGGATGGGAACATGTGCCCAAAGTGCTAAAAACTGTGATGTGAGCATGGCAAGGAAAGCACAGGCAGAAAAGGTGACTAATACAGTTGAAGACTTATAGGGTAGTCTTTTTTTTTTGAACAAGGACTTTTTGATCAAGGATATCAGAGAGGCATGAAAGCATACCTTAACAAGTGTTTGCAACACTGAGGTCCCACTCTGAGCTAAAGTCTTTCTTATCCATAGATGCTTCTAAAGAGCATGCTGGTGCTGTGCTCATACCTCTATAAGGTCATATCTGGATAGTTTTAACGTATATGCCATAGGTATCAATAAAAACTGTAAGTCAGTACACTTACATAGACAAGGGTGCTTAGTCCTCACATGTAAAAGGTTTCAGAACTTTATTTCTGAGAGGACAATGTCAGTGGAGAGTGATCATATAACATTCATCATGATGACCAAAATGAACTTCACAAATGTTATCCAAGACTAAAGGGATTTCATTTTCTCTGAAGATTTATGATTTGCTGTTTGAATGCAATCCTGGGAGAGATCTGGCTATTGCAAAAGCACTTGGTAGAGCATTTGACAATAGCAATAGGACAAAATCCAGAGAAAGATTTCATATATGTATCAATCAGCTTAAAAAAATCACAAATGAAATATGAATTCTGACTGCCAGAGATACAGCTGGAAATGAGACCAGACTGGTGGTGGTACATGAAAAGTGGAGTCACTGTAGATGTGTTTATGTCTCTTGGAAAAAGCTAAATAACATAGACATGTCACAGATGATTGTTTCCATCATAAAAGGCAATATAACTAAAGATGTGATCATGCATATCACAGCTATTATTACTAGACACAGAAACCTTGACATTATAATGTCTGAAAAAGGTTGCTTATGTTTGTAGAGCAGGACTTGCAAGCAAGGAAGCCCTTGTTTAGACGAGGTAATCACTAGTCCCTGTTATCTTTCATTTGGTTTGGTGGAAAATGGTACCAAAATATATTAAACTTATATTTGTTATTATTATTTACTGCTTCTATTATAGAACATTATCAAGGAAGTACGAGTTGTCCCATACTGCCATTCTAGTCAACAAAACTGTGAAAAAACAGAATGCTTGTGTTGCTAGATGGTAATCTTAGCTTCACTGGATATTTGCAGATATAGAGACAGAAGAGAGAAAACAAAACAAAAGAAAAAAAAAAAGAAAAACAAAAGAATGATGATTTGGGATCCAAGAAACTATGTCCATTTGAGAAAAACAATGGTATTTGAAACTCTAGCTGCAAACAGCTGTTGTTGTGTGAGTGTGTCTCTTAAAATGGATACAAACTGCTGAGTGTAGCTGAGCCATTCTCCCAATCCCAGAAGCCACATAGAGAAGGGATACTGAATTAAGTGTTTTGTTAAGGAAAGGTGTCACACAAACTTCAATCATTCTTGCTTGAGACAGGTGAGGAGAATGGTTTGGACAGGACCAAGGGGTTTACCACTATGCAGGGGCTAGCATCTCTAGTTAGTTTGGTTAATACATAATACAGGTTATAAGAATTTGAAATGTTGTATCAGAATGATTATTAACTATTATTGATTATGTGTTTAATTGGAAGAGGTAAGTGTGGGAAATTGAGTTCTTGAAAGGCTCCAGTAGCACCTGGTTGAGACAGGGAACAGAGATATTTGTGTTACACAGAACTGATGAGCTAGGGCTGAGACAGTGAGCAGGTGAGCTTAGTCAGGCTCTTGATCCTGAGCAATTAATGACTAATGCAGCCATCTAAATACTGCATAGATAAATGCTGTTTCCTGGTGGATCTGGTACTTCTGACTAAGGCATAACATGACTAATATCTCCCCAGAGGTTAAAGCAGGAACAAGGACTGGTGTCAGTCAGTGTGGGACAAGGGTTAAGAGATGAAGCTGACTAGAACGAGGGAGGTGTCTATAGGTGGGATTGCGGGAGTGAGATTCCTTTTGTCTTTCTCCCTCAGTAATGGTGGTGGTGGGGTGTGTAATAATGAGGATATGAGGTATTACTGTATTTCCATTTTTATAATTCCAATTCTGGGTAAATAAATCATTACATAACTGATAAGACAAAACCTCCAGACCATTACTTTTTTAGACATACATTTTTCCATATGCATGCAATGAATGATAAATCAAAGAAATCGCAAGCCATTGGAGAGAAAAATCTTCAAGAGAGACTATGAAGCATACCATGTCCAGACAGACCTTAATCCAGATTTTGAACACAGTTCTGTGCATGCAGATGAACTGCTCACTTTAAAAGTGTTCACCCAAGTAGGGCACATAGTGAGAAAATGAGACACAAATTTTAAAGGAATTCATCCAAGCCTGTGTCACCCCAATTTACTTCAAGGAGCCTCCAAGCAAGCCCACACACAAAAAAACATCCACCTGTGCAAACCTCATACATCTCAACAATCTCAACTTGATTATTCATTTCAAGCATTTACAAACACTTTTCAAACATCATTCAACTGTCCAAAGCCCCCAGACATTAACAGACAAATGGGGCCCCACTTGAAAGGTGGAAGAGCATGAGAAGGCATATGCCACCCCCACCACTGGTCCCATCAGTGACCCCGGATGCATGCCTGGGGAGCCATGTCTTACAGTGACCCTGGTGTGGCCAAATGCACAGGGAGCAATTTCAACAGACACAAATCAATATCGTTGCCAAACATCAATATATCTTGTAGCAATCCTTTCTCTGGATGAGATATAAATAATTCTGGCTATTTCTACACTGACAGAACAGCCCACAATCAGATGCTGGAAAGTGTCTTAACAAACCTCCTGTCCACACCTTTAAGCTCCTGGTTTAATTTCACAGTTTGAGCTCTGGTTTTCTGGGTGGAAGGAGCGAGCAGTCAAGAGCAGATACCCTGGTAGTCCACATTGTGCCAGAAGGGTGCAAAAAGAAGCCAGGACTCAAGTCTTGCACAGGAGCATCTCCTAAACACACAAAACTGATGTGAACACCTACTCCAGAAGCCAGATTTGTTCACTCACTCCACCAGGCCCCCTTTGCATTGCTACGTTGCCCAGCTTTAGAGATGAACAAGACTTCCAGACCAAACCAAAGCCCTATTTGTTCTGCCTACCTCTAGCTTCACCTCTATTGAGGAGCAGAAGCTACCTATTTAAAGCAGAATCTAAAAATGCAAAGGGATGCATCAAAACATTGACAGCAAACAGCACCTCCTCGTACAGTCTCACTGCACTGGCATATGAGGAGGAGCAGGGAAATTTTCCTTCCTGGAGAGCCTGCCAAGGTATAGTATGCCTTCCAGTATCTCTGAGCTGTAATATGAGAAACATATAATAAGGCGGCAGGTAGAAGGTTCCTTCATGTTGATTTAGTCCAAAAGTCTTCTGACTGAATTTCTTGAAGCAGTTAGGTGTGGAGTAACAGGGCATGGACTCTGGCG
>NW_010523241.1:0-330 GCF_000687285.1 Phaethon lepturus
TTCCGGCCCTTCTTGTAGATGGGTGTCACATAGTGACTTTAGAGATGTTTTAAATGAGTTAATCCATTAAGGATGTCAGGTTGTGGAATGTTTGTTTTTTGGTGGTGGTAGTAATACAATTCATTAGTAACACTGTCCTGGTTTCAGCCAGGATAGAGCTGGTTTTCTTCACAGAAGCTAGTGTGAGACTGTGTTTTGGATATGGGATGAGAAAATGTTGATAATGTGCTGATGTTTTGGGTTGCTGAGCAGTCAAGGACAGTCCAGCTTCTTGTGCTGGCCTGCCAGTGCGCAGGCTGGGGGGGGACACGGGGGTTGGGACGGACAACG
>NW_010523242.1:0-904 GCF_000687285.1 Phaethon lepturus
AAAGCAAAAAAAAAAAAAAAAAAGAGAAGCATAATTTTAAGGAGAAGCTGAATGGCAAAACATGGGTTGCTTTTTGGGGGACGGTCTGTTTTTCAAGCTCTTCTGTCAGATTTCCTTTGCGCCCTGCGCACGGCGTGTGGATGCGTTGGTAGCCGAGGGCTTTATTTTGCGGGGTGCGCACCTCTTGATTTTTGACCGTTGCTTTCCCGCGGTGTGGAGGGGACGGGGCGGCAGGATGCTGACCCTGAGGGAGGGCAGCGACCTGCAGCTGCTTCCCCTTTATCCCACCCTCAGCTCCATGGGGGGCACTTGGAGGGGGCCGGGGGGGCCCGTGGATGTACGCAGATGCTGGGGGGCACGCTGTTGCACGCGGGGCCGGGAGGGGCGTTTGTTGCGAACGGGCCAGTGGAGCGTGTTGCAGGTGGGGTACGCTGCGTCGCTGCGCGTGGGGCAGACGCGTGTGCCTGCAGGTCCGGCCAAGTACGTGTGTAGACGCCAGGATGGAGATAGCATGGATGCAGGTGTGCGTGGGGCAGGGGCAGGGCGTGCTGCCTTGGGGCGGGCCTGCGTGTCTACTCATGCGTGCGTGTGGCGCCGGGGCTGTGCCCACAGAGGGGTGCGGGCGGTAGCGGGTGCAGGGGACGGTGGCACGCCTGCTCCTCCAGTGGGGCTCTCTGCCCTTGCCCCCCCGGCTGGCTGCTGCTCGGGGCACAAAAATAACTGTACTGCGAGAGGTGTTGGGTGTTTTGAGGGGAGGGAGGGTGGTGGTGGGAGCAAAGGTTTCATCAAGGCGGGGAGTATTTTGGGAGTTTTGCTCCTGTAGTGTTGTCCGTGGCAGCTGGCCGGGATGAGTCGTCTCTCGGGGAGCGCTGCCGCTTTGTTTCCCGCCAGCGTGTCCTTCCGC
>NW_010523242.1:934-20074 GCF_000687285.1 Phaethon lepturus
CGCCCTATCGTGTCCCACCGGGCGGTGAGGAGAGGTCGGCCGCGGTGGTTTTTGGAGCTTTCCCCCCGGTAAAACTGGAAGCTGAAGTTGCGTGGGAGCACCTGTGGTGGAGTTAGTATGACGGTGCAGTTATTCCAGGAGACATCTTTAGTTTCACGAGAGTAGCTGCCATAGCCATCTTGAATGAGCTCTGTACAATAAAGCGATTTGTGTGGAGCTTTGTGCGACTGGCATGGTGCACACCTCTACTAGCTCCTGGTGTAAAATATTTTTCAGGTATCTGTAATAGGTCTTCCCTGGGATTTGCTGTCAAGCCTTTAGTTCCTATTAAAACCAGGTGATGTTGAAGTGACATCTAGTTAGTGGTAAGTACTACAGGGTCTGTGTCACATATAAATATGGCATTATATTTATATAATGGTCTGTGTGACATAAAAATAGGGCATTATAACCCCCCCTCTAAACAGTCTAATACGCAAAGATAATGCTTACTAGATTAAAAAAAAGAGAAAAATTAAGCTTTGGTAAGAACAACATTGTCGTAAGGAACGATCCAAAACACTTTTAAAGAGTGGAGTGGTATTTGTTAGCGCGGCTCCTGTCCAAGCTCAGCATGACCTTCTAAATCGCTGTACGTGACTAAAGCAAGATGCATCGAGAGCTGCGTACAGTCCCTCTGTGAATGTGAACAACTCCTTCTCCCTGCATCATAGGAAAGAAAACAGTTTACATCACTAAGGTAAATGCTACCTTTTCTTGTTTGCAAGTGACCTCAGTAAGTAACAGTATAACTGGCTGGCACGGAGCAACACCAGTGACATGCAATTTTTGTAGGTTAAAGTTTTCCTGTGACAGTGACTAATGTCTTTGCTTTAAAGATTAGGTTCATCATATGTTTTTATAGTTGGTCATAGTATCGTGCTGTCACCAAGATTTAATAATAGCAATTATCAGTACAGAAGTCCTTATTGAAGGGGTGAAAACAATTGTGCCATCGTTCTGAATCTCTGCCTGTTGAACTGCCCGTAAGTGCAGCCATCCTTCATTTTAGCAAAGGAGGATGTTGATGTCTTCACACTTTACAGATCTGCTTCGGATGCCTTCGATTGACTGAAAAATGAGTGGCCTTTAAAATGCACCTTGCTGTGTAGCTGGTGCCAGCGGGGGCAGCTTGGTAGAGTATCATCGGATGAATGAAGTCATCACCAACTCTTGCAGACTTTGGGCAGTCTGTTTATTCAGGTTGTTTTTTGAGGTCTTTATGTGCAGGTGTCTTCAACAGAGTTACCTGTAGTTAATCTGTGATATTAACTGGTGACTTTTACACTGAGGTCCCATCTAACGGGGGGCATCTGCATTTAGTGTGATCCAAAACCTGTCAACTGTGAAAGACTTCACTTCTGTGAAGACTTACATTCATGGCAAATACTTCCAGGACTTCTCTGGGATTACATACAATATGCAAAATGAGCCAATGCATAAGCTTCTGTGAGACCAGTGACTAAGTCTGTATATGCGTACTCAAACTGGAAAGCTGGGTTTGACTATATTGTTTCTTAAAGTCATCAAAATAGAAAGCTGAAATACAAAGTGATTGCATTTTGCAGGAAGTAACTTGTCTGAGCTTGCAAATTTTGCAAGTAATATGTGCCTGTTTAAGTTTTTGAGACACAAGTATGAATCTGTATACCTTTTCAGCCTGAATGGGCATTAGATTTCTGTGGAGAAAGGAGAAATGGACTACTGCTAGCATTTTTTATCGCTGTGTGGTGTTACTCAATTGGGTGAGAGCGTGTACAGCTGTCCTATTAACTGACTTGCTGCTTGTGAGCCCAGTGCTGTCCCCTCATAAGCGCGCTTGCCGCTCCCATTGACTACTGGGAGTTGCATGAGGGTGTCTCTGGGTGGAATTACGGAGAGCCGAAATCCCTAAGAATATTGGCGTCTAAAACTTGCTACAGTGTTTTGTTTTTCCTTTTTTTCTGTAGCTGTAAATTTAATCCAGATAATTAATGACTGCATGGCAAAAAACAGTCCGTGTCGTTCGTGTGTCCCCCCCACCCCCCGAGAAAAAGTCACATTTATTTTATTAGATATCTGCAGTATAAATATTTGAACCTTAGAGCAACATTGCTTTTTCAGAGCAGACATTTTACATGCTGCAAATGTTTATACACTTAGTGGTAGGATAAGCTGTTCTGACTCAGTCAGTGAAGGCAAAATTCTGTTTTTCACTTACCCGCTGTAACTCACAGTAACTCTCTGGGTGTCATTGGTACTGTACTTGGGAGTTAGAACGACTTGGCAGATAGCAGTATTTCTCGATTGTCACTTCTCCATTAAAAGTAAATGAGACTTCCTTTCCTTTTCCAGCAGGAGCGATTCTAGTAAATACTATGTTAGTGAGACGGCGTTGAAACATGCTAGTGGATTATGGTCCAGGTAGTGAACATGGCCATGGCTTTCATTAGGATGATGACTTCATTGCAAATGTTTACTTTCATTACCTAACTGTTAGTCAGCAAATGTTGGGTCTCTTGATCTGCTGACCCTTCCATTCTCTCTCTTTTTTTTTTTTTTTTTTTTTTTTTATGCTTTGATTACTCAACGTCGGTTATGCATTTTCTGATGTTGTTTACGTCTTGGTTATCTGTAGAGGCCCATCAGCGTTGTTACACACTTCGTGTTAGCAGTTTCTCCTTGTGTTCCTGAAACTGTATTACAGCAACAGCACTTATGCAAACAGGCTCATGGCATTAAGTGTATGTTCTGCGATGAAATTAGCGCGCGGATAGACAATACTTGCATCCCTTAAGTTGCTGCCAGAGTATTTATTGCCTCATAAGTTCCAGCAGGTATTTTATAGCAGTAGCAGAGGGCTGCTGTAAGGTGGTTCCTTTGTTTACCGGTAGCTCCCGAGTCGTGAGCTGACGTTGCGAACAGTGCCTGTTGCGCGGACGCTGCTACGGTGGCTGTTGACGTGGTGGCAAAGTCACGTGTTGATGGGGATGTTGGTCTAAACGGTGCTAAGTCTTACGTCGCGGAGGAACAGAGGCTTCTTACTGCGGGTTCAAAACTGCTTAACGTTCTGACGGCTACTTAAAATCTGTTTTTGCCAACCTTTCCTTAAAGTGATGGCTTATAGAAAATAATTTAATTTGTATCAGCAGGATATTGCGTAGCTTAATGCTTGTTCAACAAAATCCGCGTTTCGTTACGGGCTGTTGCAGAAGCCCTAGGCTAGGCATTGCTGTTGTAGAGTCGTCGTAAACCCGAGGTAACTTTAGGAGAGTGACTCTGAATTTACAGGGCTGTGTGTGGGGATGAATTTAGCACGCAGCACTTAGCTCCTAATTAAAGCTTATAGTATTACATCCGTAATCAGGGCACTCTGAGAATCTCTAAGAAATTACTTTTTTCTTTGTCTACTCTTTTCCCCTTTCTTTCTTGCCATCTTGCTGCATGGCTTTGGGAGCTTGCTCCTCCGTGTTGGGGCTGTCGTATTTTCCTCCCAAAGGAAATGTTTTCCAGCAGTGTACTCCAAATTGCAAAGCAGAATAATTTTGTGGCTCCCCAAATCTTTAAGGCCAGTTTCTAAAACGATCTAGCTTTTAATCTTCTTTTCAAAGTAAAACAGAAACTACAAAGCATATGTAATTACAATTTGTAGCTATTTTTAGACTCCTGACATGTTTCATTTATAGTATAATGATAAAAACAAATGCTCAGCACAGAGGCTAGACAGACAATTTTCAAACCAACAGTATCCGCTCCAGCTACCCTGCGTGTATTTTGTACATGTTTGCTTTGGTCTTTTTTTGGTGGGGTTTTTTTGTTTGTTTGGGTTTGTGTGTTGTTGTTTTTTTTGTTTTTTTTTTTGGTTCCTTGTGGTTGGGAGTGTACCTAAACTGTATGTTTCAGTACACGGCTGGGGGGGTGCAGAGAAAACACACTGCTTGGTGTATCGGACAGGTCCTGTTGGGAGCATTTGCTGAAAATCCGATCATATGTCAGTGAGTCTTAATGTATTGCATGCACACACACACGCATGCTTTGCTTTTCCGGCAGGTAAAATAAAGGAAGAATGGTGAGTTGGCTTGTCGCCAAGCCAAGTGTAAAAATACACTGCATAGAAATATTTGTGTTGGCTTATTACAGGGATGAAGCTGACTTAAAAGTAATTTTTCCTGTCTTTTTAGAAAAGATGGCGAGCAGTGAAGTGGCATTAGTTTTTGGTAAAGAAAAACAGAGAGCTTGGTGGAAACTGAGGTGTTATAGTCACAGTTGCAGCCTCGTTTTAAAATAATCACGTTTGTTTATTTAAAAATAGATTTGGGGAAGAAATTAGCCATGTTCTTTATTTTTAAAAGGGTAGCGTGTGTGAGCTCACCATATGGTAGCATTTAACCCATACTGTATGAGCTGACAAGAAGTCACATTTATGCTCTGATTTATTTCAGTGTTTCAGAATGTTCTTTTTCTGAAATCTAGTACAATAAATGATGCATTTAGGGTTGTGCAATGTAACTGTGTCTTCAGCTGTTTTGCCTCATCATTATAATGATACCAGGTTCACGAGTAAGCAGTGTTGGTTTTCCCCCCCTCCTCTGAAATAATTTCCTTAAGAAACAGCCAGTCTCTGAATGTTGAAATGATTTGCGGGAAGAGTTATGAACAATAGCCGGCGACACAGTGTGTTGTAAAGGATTGCGGGGCGAGGTGTTACGGTCTCTGCTGGCTGAAACGAGAGCTGCTGCTGTGATGGTTGAGGATGTGCTTGGAAAGACGTTCTCCTCCCCTCCCGCTCCAGTCTTTGCACAGAGGTGCTCAGTGGTCTGTTTTCATGGATGCGTTCTGGCTTCCCGTGCGGTAGACTCTGAGGCACCTGTACTGGCGAGCTGGTACCAGTACTGGCAGCCACAAGCAGGATAAAGACATGAATCGGGCAGCTTCAGGATTCACATAAACTACGCAATTAGGGCAATAATTTAATCTTATTTTCCCTTTGTATTTGGAGCCCCCGGGAGTTGTATTTTTAAGCTTTCTTTGCCCCATGCTGTCCTCGCTGTGCAGATCCTCAAAGCTTCAGGAGACGGGGTTCTACTCGGCAGTCCCAAGGCACGCAGCGAACAGGAGTTAGCCCCATACCGTGCGTCACGTGAGAACTTCCACAAGTCTGCGGCACTCCTCGGTGGGATACCAGTTGCTCACCATCTGTCTCTTAAAGTCGTTTCTTTTAACCTTGGAATACAGAAATAACTTCAGCGAGGTTATTTGCCTGTTTGTGTGAAGTGTCTGTAAGTGCACTGAAAAACTGCTAAGCTTCTCATTTCAACGTGGTGTTTGAATGTTAATGTATACCAATTAGGAATGGCTAACATTGTAATTCACAGAAGTTGAAAGGAGCATTAAACACCACCCTTCCAACGCTAAATACAGCTTTTCCTCCTCTGGGTAGCTGCTTACATGAAACCAAGGGTCTGTCTTCCAGATTGTTGCGCTAGTGCGTTGATACGTCCTTGGATGAACTACCAGTCTCACGTACCATCACGTCAGCCCCTTTGCAACATCCTGTGTATAACTGTACCTTTAGCCGATTAACACAGTACTTTCTTGGTACTGTTATTAATGACTCTGTGACTGCTTATTTTAAGACCATTTTTAGAGAAGCACTCTCATCGCTGCTGAGAAAAGCTGTACGGAATCTATAAATACTTATTTTAATTAGATTTGCTCTGTTTGTCTCTTTTCTTTCCCCCCAGATAAATTTTACCTCTGTAACGAATGCTGTGATCTTCAATGCATAATTTATATTGACATTAATAATGGTACTTGGAGAATGTTTTAATGCCGGTTTGAGAAAACATGACAGTTGCTGGTGATAACCCCAGTCCCATTAAATTGGAACAGATTTTAGTAGAGCGCACCGTGACTATGGGTGGTATGGTGGAATAACCCACTTATTGTGGCAAGCATATTGGCGCGAGCTTATCACGAACGGTACATACCAGGTGTCAAGTGACATGCCAGACACACGGCTTTGCTTCTGAATGACTCCTTCCAATTAGAAAGTAATGGCTTTAACGGGATCAACCGAGTAATCGGAGTCTCTCAGTTCTCCAGTGCCAGGAGGTGTATATTTGCAAATGTTATTTATTTATCTGCTCTTCAATGAGTTGCAAAATCGTTAGTAACCTTGGGTAAATGGGGGGGAGGGGGGGAGGAGGAATACTATGTGGAAATTGTGGGATTAATGGTTTAGCAGTCAGGATTAAAAATAGTCTCAGCAAATTACCCTGTTGATACCGAAGCCAGAATCTGTTAATGGGGTTACAAGCAGATTGGTTTATCAGTCATTTATTTTCTAGGTTGATTAGGGATTATAGGTTGCCATGTATTTGTATCAAAAAAGTAAGCAGTACAAAAGGCGAGGATTGCTAATATTTCACTTCAAAGTTTCACGTACTTAAAAGGAGGGTGTCTGGAGCTCAAAAGTATCTTCTAGACTCTGGGCAGCCTTTTCCCCCACATTTCGAGGCTCAGAGGTGGATGTCTGAGGAGCCTGGGTATTGTCAAGGGGTGGCTTGGCTTGTTAAAAGTCTGAAAAACGGAGCGAAAGCAGTAAGGTCATCTGTGAAATTCATGCAGGCCACTAAGCACGATATTTTAAATGCCTGTTGCTGGATTGTCTGCTGTTAGGTCTCCTGTTTCAGTGCAGAACCTAGGGCATTTTTAAGTCGCGGTACCGTGTATGATGTGCAGACTATGTAGTAGACTGATGACTTCTGTGCGTCCTGTTCTAACCTGCAAACAACCTGTCTTCATGTGTACCCCTGCGTAACAAAATCTTTTAACTCCCACCTGTATGTTGCAGGCCATGCATTCATCTCCGAGCTAGACATAGAATTGCAAACCAGGTCATCCCCTCTGAGTCCTCATAAAAGGTGAGAGCCACGATGGAATCCTTTAGACACTGCTCTTGTCTTCTGCTGTCTAGCTCAGGAGATGCTATGGCTTTCACACCCTTTGCTACCTTGTTGTGCTGTATGGCTTGAAGTGACCTAGTGACATTTATTGGCTCTTCAGTACTTGCCGAGTGAAATGCAATGAAATGGCAGGTGAAGATTTCTGTGACACTTCAGCTAGATCCGGAGCACTGGAGAAGATTGATGGAGAGGTGTGTAACTGTTTTCACTTCCTTGGCTCTGCCAGAAAATAAGGGTGAGAACAAAGAGTTTAAGAAGAGAAATGCTAAACTGGTTTGAAAGAGGAATGGAAGATACTAGCGAAAGAGGAATGGAAGATACTAGCTAAAGAGGAATCCACTGGGGACTGGCTGGTCTGGCAGGCTGAGGAAAGGGAAGGAAATGAGGTCCTTGAGATGTAAGAAATCAGGCTGATTTCTTACCCTTCTAAAGCCTAGGTCCTCTTCTCCCCTTGCAAAAAGCGTGTCCAAGCCTCCTGCAACGTCTGGGACTGGTGTCCAGGGCTCAAGGCTTGTATCAGCAGACTGGAGAAGAAGGCACATGGTTATCCCCTTAACATGGCTCTTCCATGCTTGAGTTTTGTGCTGCTGGAGGATGGGAGGTGGGAGAGAGAACGTAATGGACATGGTGAAGGATGATCAGCCCCGGGCAGTGGCAGGATCCAGAAGGTTGTCTAAAGTTGGGTTCAAGTCCTCTTTCTTGCAGGTCGTTGTGTAGACCAGCGCAGGTCACTCTGCAGCGTGTAGGCACCCTTCAGCAGTCCTGCGCTCTCAGTAGGGTCGGGAATGCTGCCCTGCAAGTTGGTACTTCCCCTGCACAGGAAGAAAACCGTCCCTCAGGGGGGTCTCTGTCTTCTGTGGTCCCCACAGAAGAGGTCACACCTCTCTCTTAAACTAAACTGTCTTCAACATTTAAGAAAAAGGACAAGATGATCAGAAGTGCAAGTCTGACAGCTAAGAACATGCTAGACGTGAAACAGATTTTTGTTCTTACAAACCCAGTTTAATCCGCTTTGTTTAGCGTGTTGTACACTTTGGAGAAGAGAACAGTGTTTGAAGGGTTGAAATCCCAGTTTCTTATTCTAATATGCAAAATTAAGTTTTTGGTTTGAATTTTCTCAGTAATATTTTAAAAAGAAAATACTGTGTAGGCGTAGGGGTATGTGAATATGGAAAAAATACATGAAATAGAGTTTAGTGGAGGAATAGTAAAAATGCTCTTCACAGAGTCATCCCAGTTTTACTTCCATGCTATTAGGGTCTAGTGGGTTTTGACTAGCGTAACTCAAGAGTTTTCTCGTGGAGTCTTACAGCAGCTCGAAGTTTATTGAAGACCAGATACACAGAATTATTCTTTGTGTAATTCCACCCCCAAGGTTACACCTTGCGTTTGGGATAGTGGAGCTGTGCCAGGATGGGCTGGTTGACTTGTAAAGTTGTCTCAGCCGTTTCATGGCTGGCATCAGCATCGGTCTCTGCAGAGGCAGTGAGAGCTGGTGTGGGCAGCAGCCGCAGCAAAGGCTGGAGGAGAGGAAAACGCAGGGCATGAAGAGCTGAACACAGCCTTAAAGGAAAAGAGGATGTAACAAGACCATACAGAAATAAGGGGGGAGAAAATGAGTGTTTGGTGGAGCCGTGGATGTCCAGGAAGACTGCTGAAGGTGGAGAACCAGTTTCCCCTGTACCTAGGGACACTGGGTTTCTGTAGGTAGGTGTCTTTGTTCTTTATTTCATTGGAAATCACCGCGGCAGGCATCTGGAGTTGTCTCTGTTGAGGTAGTAAAAGGATTGTTGCCCCTTGGTAATGCTTTACTTCACGAGCGGTGAGTCTGAGGTGGCGGCTGGAGCTCCCTGCGTTGCCGTGTCCCTGTACAGAGTCACTGGATGTAGCTGTCTGGGATAGGCTAATGTGGTCTGACTGTGATCTTACTTGGTTTATATCCCATGGCACGGGCCTGCCGGGTGGTCTCTGCTGCCCCTCAGCAGCACGAGAAGGAGACAGGGAGTGTGCAGAGCTGTGTAGGAGCAGGATATGGAGATGCCTGGTGTTTGCCTGGTACCTAGCATGTCCTGCTCCATCACCAGGGCTCCTGGGAAAAATGACAGTGCCAGTAGTGGTGATGGTGGGGGTTACGGAGAGGAGATGTTAAGTAGAAGGAGAAGGTTGGCCAGGCGGGTGTGTTTGCATGTGTGTGAAGTAACTGAATTTTTCTTTTGTGTAGTTACTTTAAGGGACTTAAGATTTGGTGACCACTGCCCAAGTCACAAATGTATTGTAGACCCTTTTCCTGCCTTTTGTCCCCCAGATCCGCTTTGCTCTGCAATCCCTGTTGCCCGGCTGCTGCTGCGCATACCTAATCTTGAGCTGGTGTCAACACTCAAAACCTGAAGGTGGCGGAGACTTGGGATGAGTGGGTGGATGTGGCATGTGGAGCATGAGAGTTTTTGGAGGAGGAATATGAGGCGGAGCAGGTTTGCGTTCAGGATGAAAATGGGAGCGATCTGGGTGTTGCAAGGGGCCTGTGAGAAGGATGGGGCTATGCTGAAAACTGGGCTGTTGGCCCAGGAGGGCTGGGAGGGTGGCAGGCGGGATGCTGACAGCCACCTAAGGCTGATTAAGTTTTAGCACCGGCAGCAAACTTCCTTAAAAAAGGAAACAAAGAAATTGCTGTGAATGAATAGAATTTGTTAGGACTAGCTAGGTTTGTGAAAGATATGTGCCAGCAAAACCAGCCATTAAAAAAAGAAGTCTTGGAAAGTCTGTTGTTCATCCCCCGTCTTTTCTGTGAATACTCACGCATCTGTCCTGAAAGCACATTTTCTAGATGTGACTTTTACTGCTATGACCTTAGCTCTGATTACTTTTACAAAGAATGTGCTGGGTATAATGTTTCTGGTCTCGTAAAAAGAATAACTTAATGTTTTAAGCATTATAAAGGACATAAAATGAGGACATGGAGCAAGTTCCTTTTTCCAAACTTCTGCTGTGTTCAGCTCCTTTTGCTAACAGTCATCCTCTAAGTCGAACCACAACATGATGATCAGGTAAAGGTGTGTGGGAACATGGCAGGCATCTGTTTTTATCTGACACAAAGTCAGCGGTTTAGGCTTACAGAAGATTATGATTTATCAGGGCAGTATAATTACAGCTGTTGTCATACGGTGGCACCCAGTAGCAATGATGATCTGTTGCTGTAGTTCCGGGATGTGTACAAACACATAGTAGGAATCAGTCCCAGGACTTGATTCTATCTTCTCTGTGTACATGTGGTTGTATGGATCCATTAATAGGTCATTGAAATTCTTCAGAGCATATCTGCTGTCAAATTAAATGCTAATAAATGTCTGTTAATTATCACAGCCCTCTTCACAATAATAATTTATTAGAATTGAATTTACTGTGCATTTTACTAGAGTAGGGGGGAAGCCAACTTCAGTGACGGAAGGAACTTCAGCGAGGACGCCAACTTATCCTCAGCTGGCCTTTGAATGTGTATCCACAGTATGAAGCAAAAATTTGGCAACAGTCTTCCTGGTGCTGAAGGCTGCCTCTGTGTTGATGCTTGGAAGTGCTTTCTGCTCTCTTCCAAACTGGGGTGGTTTCTGTGTGGGGACTGGTCCTGCCCCAGCCTTGCAGGGGAACAGCACCGTGGGGCTCCCGTTCTGCATCGCTCCGTGGGTGCCTAGAAATGTGGTCAACGGCTGTGTACCTGGGCCATCCCAGAAATTAACCTGCCAGCTACCTGGAAAAATGAGGATGGTTCATCTGTAAGTTAGCCCTCATTGTGTCTTTTACAGAGGGGTAGTAGTGAAAGGATGGCAGTGAAAAGTCACACAAGAGATGAGAGCAACCGAGGAGGAGAAGGTTTGGCATGCTGTGTAGCATGGGTGTATGCATATGAGTACAGCACTCGCCCCTGGGGTGAAGTGTTGTTTATGCAATTTTCCTTCACTGCAAAGATACTCTGCTTTTGCAAACAGCAGTAGCAACTTTTTGATTTTGGTAATTCAGCTTATTAGGAAGAGCTGTGTGGCATAGTAAATATGCAGGGATACAAAGCTCACTTTTATGTACTTTCTGAGCAGTGCAGCTGGGAGTCAAGCGGTGCCGTATCCCATGGACATGTAAATGGGATATTTACATTGTAATTTCTTCTAGACATTGGTCAGAAAATGATACGAATTCCATCCCTTCAGGTCTTTTTATCAGCTCAACCCCAGAGACTAAGCCTTGCACAGTTACTCTGCCTTTCATTGGTGTTTCTCCACTGACTTCAGTCGTGTTCATTTAAACTTACGTCAGCATACGTGAGACTAGAGGTTAGCATTCGGTGTGCTAAATACGCACTGTGGCATGGAAAGTGTAACAGGATGGCAGGGGACCGAGCCAGCAGAAGGAGAGATGCTAATGGCACGTATCTTGTGCCTCTGCGTACTTTCCTTCAACCTTGTACTCCCTGAGTCATGTTTAGCCCTGATGTAGGTAGGTACAGCCTATGCTGAGGTTATTCCTCCCTGGAGGTCATGGCATAGGGTCATTTATCTCACTTTATGACTGCTTTTCTCTGTAACCCATACTGCCTTGTAGGTTGATGATGAATTCATGGCTTTTAGGTAGTCATGTCTGCTCCTGTGCATGTGCACGCACAGACACACGCACTACTACAAAATAAAACCTTCAAAGCCCTCACTGAATAATCTTTACTGACATCAGTGAGCACTTCTTACTCATCTGAGGAGTCTTGCTGACTTCAGAGACACTTTCTCGTGAGTAGAGTTTGCCAGTGTTAGCAATGGTTACCCAGCCTGGCCCCATAGGGTGGTGTTATGACTCAGTCATCCTAAGCTTTGCATTGCCTGGGCGCACACACACACACACACACACACACACACACACAAAAGAAGTGTTGGTGTTACCAGGCCAGGACTTGAAAAAGGTAAAATTGTTGGTTTCACTTCTGTTATTGATGCTGGCCATCTGTGTAAAACCAGGCAAACAGAGTACCTGCAACCTTGTAGGTGCGTGTGCCTCCTTGACCATGCATGATTATGTAGAACGGTTTGTGTTTATGACAGCGTGCTGTGATGTGCTTCTGTCCCCTTGCTGCCTCCTTGGCATCGTGGGCTGGACTGTCCTTGACTCTTTGCCATCACTGCCCGCTGATGTGGAGATTTCAGGACTGCAGGCCAGGCCAAGTTGGTTCTCTGTGTATACGGGACATACAGCTGCACGCTCTGTGAATATATTTATTTAAAGTACAGGTCAGTTGTTAAGAGAAAACGGCACATGACTTGTTAGGTAATGGGAAACCACAGGTAATACTGTCATGACGACAACTTGAGTAACAGATTGTTTTCTATAGTTCCTCAAATATGAGAGAAGACGTCTAGCTAAGTATTGTTAAAAAACATACTTGCTCGCTAGAATAGCAGTGAATGTATGATAAAGTTAATGCCAAAGGCAGGAATTCAATTTAATATAGTGAGTTCGGAACCCTATAGTCGTTCAGTATTTCTGCTGCTTTTATCTTGGTAAAGAGCAAAATAGTTCCTTTTTTTTTTTCTCTTCTCCCTCCCCCTACTTCCAGTTTTGCAGAAGTAGGTTGTTTGTACTCCTTTATAGTTCTGAGGTTATACATTAGCAAGCATCATATTATTAACCCTTACAAGTCAGTGTTGATTATTTTGTTGTAAGGTAGGCATAGTATATGCCTATACGTGTGGAAACAAAAGTCTCAGATTTATTTTAAAGCTATAAAGGTGGATATGTGATGTTGGCAAGAGCCAGAGTGTACCCTAAGGCATCCTTACATTGCCAGTTGGGATTTGAGCTTTTATACAAGTAAATTTTATTGTCTAGGTTAAAAGCCAAATTCATTGAACCAAATTAATCTCTGGTTCATTTCCAGTGTTGTCAGAGTTTAACCAGGGACAAATGTAGCTGTTTGGTTAAACATTAAAGGATGCTATTGATCTGATATTTTTAAACTAATATTAGAGTGAGCTCAAAACTAAATAGGTTTTGAAGTTTTTGCATGGGGTTGCCATGCTGCCAATTATAAACTGGATCTTTATTTATTTATTTATTTATTTAATCAACATACTTGCCGTGAGTACAAAGCTTGTAATTTAACACTCGTCCTTGGTCTGGCAAGCTGATCCATGTAGGCAGATGCTAGCGGCCACTTGGAAACCTATTGAGCTGACTGCAAAGATTTGTTCATGTGGGTCAGTGTGTACAACCGTGGGGTTTAGTTTCAGAGGCAATTAACGATTCACTGTTGCCTAATTTTAGAGCTCAAATAATTGCTTTGCTTATTCAAGAGAAGAAACAGTGCTTCTCTTTGAAATGTTCCTAACTAGGGTGTAAAACCAGGTAATTTACATTAAATGGCAGGAGAAACAGTTTGTCTACTGCGTGAAACCTGTATATTTATGTATCAGTAATCCATCCGTTAGTTTATGGATTCAGAGTCCTTCTGGAAGCGTCACGAATCCGTAGTGTCCCTGAGCACTGGATTTAGTGCTTGATACTTAGATGTAGTTTTCAGCTTTATAAAGTGCCTGGATCCTTACAGCTCCCCACGGGCTGTGTTTTTCCAAGATGTTCAGGCACTCGGTACCCTTCCCAAGTCAGCTGTAATTTATGCTCAATCAGAGGGGTCTCAGGCAGCCCACATGGCAGCATTGCCGTTATCCTAAGGGACGCCGTCATCTTCAAGATGACGTAAAAGCCTAGTTAGGTATATAACACAGTATCAGTGTGCGGGACAGCCCTTGCTGCTGCAGATCCGGGGCTTGGGTCCCAGCTGAGGCTTCCAGCTGGGTACCTGGAGGACAGCAGAGTGCGATTAGTTTTAATGGGAAATGTTTGTTTTAGAAAGTTCCAGGTGAAGGACATCATGTTGCAAGTTTAAAAGGTTTGGGGTAATCCAAAATGGTAGTTTAACATTTTCAAGGAAGTGCTCGCTGCAGTGTCAGGTATGCCCATTTTACCCCAAACTTGCTATTTTTTCACAGATGAGCGGTTTTACTTAGTTGCGTGGTCTCAGTAGGAATTTGCCAATATTAAGCTCATAAGCAAGACTGATGTATTCGCCAGATCCTATTGTCAGTATCTGGGGACACGTATGGACATGGAATGTTCCCTGTTGCGTGAAAGGAGAAAAACTTTCAGGCTTTGAAAGCAAGATTCAAACTCCAAGAACATCTTCAGAGAGCAAAAAATACACCCTCTTGCCCAGCCAAAAGTAGAGGTGTGGAGTGGGTTTTTTTGTTCTTTTTTTTAAGCACAACGCACTTGAGCATGGAGATGGCACTTCACCATGGCTGTTGGTGTAGAGGTGACCTTAACAGAAGTCCTGGGCCGGGTTGGTTCCTCAGCCTGCTGTGCCCCTTCTTTCAGGAAAGGGTTGCTATGAAATGGCTGGAGTCGCTATTAAGAGAGGTGCGGTTTGTTTTTGTTTTTCTTTTTTTAATCCATGCACGTTGGTGTGTTTTGTTTTGTTTTTTTGGTGGTTGTGACACTGATACATGTGAAGAGCAGGTCTGCTGAGAGACATCATTAACATAGTAGAAGTCCTATGCAACTTTGCAAGGGTGAGGAGGAAGGGGTTTGGTTGGGATGTAGCAGCTGGCAGGGAAAAAAAAAGATGCAGTCACCAGGGTGCAGTCAGATTCAGTTGTCCTGTGCTTACTCTTCCTGTGGTTACTGACAGGTGAGGCATCCGGTAGCATGGCAGGCATCTGCATGTTTGAGCTAGGTCACACAGTACCTCATCTTACTGATTTAATAATCTGGAGAGTTTTTACAGCATGACAAAAAGAGTTTTTTTTAGATTGACAAGTTCTGTCTCTTAAAGCAGGGGATTAAGATGTAATTATTCTGTATTTAGAAAACAAACTTCTAGTGGTGTATGCTAGGTAGCTTATATAAACTTTTCTTCAGGATTGTTTCTTGTTACTTTGTTTTTAAAAACTATTAGGTGGCTGAGAAGTTGGGTTTATTTTTTTGTAAATAAAATTTGAAGATAAGATCAAGCTATTTTTTTCCTCTGTGCATAGGATGTGACCACTGCAGTGGTGCAAACTGAAATGAAAGCATCGTTCGCTCTACGCTGACCCAGCCACATGGAAGTTATGTCTATTGCTGGAGTGCCTTGGGTGGGTCTCTTGTCCATCCTTTCAAGCCCAAGAGGCCAGGCTTCTTGAGCAACCTCATCTCTTAAAAAGAGAGCCCTAGTCCCTCGTGGCATGGCGTCTTTGTCGCAGCGGTTGTGCAGTGGAAGGCAGAGCCGCAGTGGAGGGAGAGGTGGAGATGTCGTAGCTGTGAGGAGGCAGGGGAGGGCAGGGAATATGGCGTGGAGGTGGTGGACCACCCCTGCTGGAAGTGTTGAGATGGTTTTGTTCGAGTTGGGGAGTGCTTTGAAGTCCTCTGGTGGAAAGACTGCCTCCTCACCCCCCGCCTTCGCTTTCAGGTGGGTAGGTTTTTCTACCTACACTTTACCAGAAGTGTAGGTTTAGCTGCTGTGCTTTACAAGAAGAAAATGTTTCCTGTGGCAAACAGAAATTGCATACGGGAACCCGTGTTTGATTTCTCAATTCTGAGTCTCTCTGTTCTTTCAGAAGAAAAGGTTTGATGCACTCCTTTTTGTTTCACTTGTAAAGTTTTAAAGATTCAAATTGTACTATTCAAGACCATGTAACTTAACTAATCAACTTGGCCAGCAGAGACGACCTGAGGGAATTGGGAGGTGGCAAATGAAGAGGAGATAAAGATAACCTGTCCATGTAAAAATAATGGTGCATGATGTTAAGGACCCTGTAACATTTTTATGCCAAAACTCAGACAGGAATTTCACTTTAACTGTTGATTGATATGATCATTGACCCTGTTGCAGCATCTGACTAACTGTGAGGAAGCACCTGAGTACCTCCTGTTTGCTGACAATGTCTTGGTGACCTCATGCAACGATGTTCCCGTTTTCTCCTGTTCGGGCCCGAATGCACGTGGCTGCCTGTGCTTTCCTCCATCCATAGGTGGAGATGAGCAGATGCCGGGCTTCATGGCTGTGCCGCTGCCCATCCTCGATTAAAACTGTTATTGCCTCCTTTCGGCAGATGGAAGTGCATCTCTTGACATTGAATGCTAGCGTGTCAGTCTTCAGTTACAAGTGTAGGCAGCCCTGCCTACCTCGGGCTTGTAAAAATTGCCACCCCAGTGGGTTTTGTTGTGTTTCATTCTTCTGTTTCTGTTCGTTCTTGAGCACTTGAAACTTGCTGCTGTTTGAATTTTAGTTGCTAGATAAAACTTCAGTTATTCCTATAAATTATGAGGGAAGCAGTAACAGCTCCGTGTTTCTTACCATTCTGGTTATGCCTGCTAGGAAACTTCAAGGAAATACATGGAGCTGTCAAGGACGTAAAAAGCAAGAGAGTTGTTCTTGAAGTGAAGAGACTTGGACGGCTGATGAAATCGCAGCCCTTGGGTGCTGCGGAGAAGTAAATTGAAGTCATTATGACATTATGGCAGAAAGCGCCTGATCTGCCAAACTGTCAGCGTTTGATGGACGTGGTATCTACTGACATGATGTTGCACGAGCGCCAGACAGTTTCTCTTTCTGTCATTGCGGTGTTGATGCTGCCAAGTGCCTGTTACTCCTTCGAACTATTGCACATGCAGAAAAAGTCGCTGATCAATACTATAAATGGGCAATTTATATTTGGTGATTATCAAATGCGTATTGATCTGCTTTTCAGTTATGGGTGTGTTGTGTTAGGAAATCAGTGATTGAGAGGGTTGAAGTATCGGTAGCAGATCATTTTTTCTAAATTACAACATAAACATTCGCAACACTTAATAACTTGCAAGATATTAATAGTTTCCTGACAGCTTTCCAGCATCAGTTTCATTTGGGAGCTGACTCAGTAACACCCTAAGATTGAGGGGAAGAAAAATCAATAAAAATACCAGTAAGTTGTTTGTTGGGCTTTTTTTAAAATGTTTGGTGTGCTTTTTTTGTTTGTTTGTTTAACACGGCACAAAGTGAGCATCCCAAGGAGGTGATTTTACAACCCTGCTATGACTAAATGCCTCCAAAATGAGTCTGGAAGCAGGTTCTGAAAGTGGAGATGCAGCAGAAACAAAGGCAAAAGTTGGAAGAGCAAATGCCGACGTTACGCAAGATAGCAGATGAGAAATGATTTGGTAATGGTTGCAAGCATTCATATAAGGGGACACCCCACCTCGATTCTTGCTTAACAGTATTGATTCTACATTTGAAAAATGAACTGCAGCTTATTGCATCCAAGTTGTAGAGAATGCTATCCATAGACACAGGGAGAGGTGCGATGGGGAGGTTTTTGCCATGTGCTTGGACAACAGAGTAATACAGGAAGGATTAAAGGACTTCTCAGGTGAAGTCACCCTCCATTTAATGCTTGTTGAGAAAGCACTAGCATCTTGTAGTGTTGGCTGAATATATTTTGGAGGGTTAAGGATATTTCTGCCACTGTATGGGTGATTGATAAAATCGAGGCTCCAGTATTCTGTTGGCACCCTCTCATACAATTCTTTGAAAGGGAGTGTGCTTTCTATTTTACTGTGTCATAATTTCTAGGGATTTGGGTTTGGTTTTTTTGGTCTGTGTGATAATTTGTCATCTCTAGAACAATGCACAAATTAGTTACTCAGACAAAAACTGTAAAATCTGGATGACCTAATTATAGATTTCTAAATTTGCACTCCTGTGTCCTGGTATTAAGTATTCCCTTACTCAGAAGAGCTGACTCCTTAGAAATCCCATTGCAGTCAACGGGAATTGCAGTAATAAGCACTTTGAAAAGCAAGCTCTCCTTGTTAAGCACTTACACATGATGGTTTACAGAGATACTGGAGACTTGAAAAGGGTTTGCCTAAATTAGTAACCTAGCTAATATCTCCAGAGCCAATTAACTTTTGAAAAATATTTGTACATCATTTGGGAAATTTCAGGTTTAATTTTAAATAATTTTAAATATTGTGGGTTTTTTCCTTAGAGCAGATGAGTAGAATTTGATCAAGTGTTTTAAGTACTGCCTTTTTGGAAGAAATTGCAAAGTTTCATGCTGAAATCTCTGATTTCAGTTCTTATTAAATCTACTGTGACGTGATTCTACTCACACTTAGTAGGCATGAGTAGCTTTGAAAATATGAGTAGCCCCACTGGACTTAATCAGATTATTTATGTGTGTGAAGTTCCTAGGTTGCATAAGTGTTTGCAGAATTGGGGCTTGTGTAAAGTTTCAGTTTCAGAAAACTTTTCAGTTTTCTGAACTGTAAAGTTCCAGACTTAAGTTTCTTTTTGTTCTGTTCTTAATAACTTTTTTTTTTTTTTAAGATGTCAGAGAAGTGTGTATTTACAGCACAGCCCACCCTCTGCATTTGCTTTCAGAAAGGAAAATAATTTTAGGTCAACTTTTGTTCCTGTAGAAGGAAAAAAACGTAATGTGGAAATAGAATGGATTTTGGCTTTATGGATGTTTTGTCACTGATGCAATCGATACATTCATAAATCTTTAGTAAGATGTATTTTTATATTTTTCCTCACATTGTAAAACATAGGTGCAAGTTTTCCTGGAGAATAACAACACAAAAGCCTTGCTGACTTTACCATTTGGAGCAGTTTAATGGTTTTATGTGGAATGAGGAGACGGATGAGGCTGTCTCTAATGCAGGCCACTTCAGGAATTACGTGCATCAGACATTTTTATTCAGGCAGCATACAACAAAACATGTGGAAATGCTAAGACTACATCTTTTAGGAAAATATATTCATGAACTAGCAGTTTTAAATACATCGTGTGATAGTACCACACAGTATAGCCAAGCTGTGAGGCTCAGAACACCACGGATTTCCTCAGACAATATGGAAAACTTCTTTTTATTAAATTTTAAGCAGGATTCACTACGTGTCCTTTTAAATAGCTGTTCTGGGTAGTGCCTGGAAGCTTAATGGTTTCAGACACTTTTTGGCTTGCTCTGCAGACAAAATAGGGCATTTTCAAAGTAGCAATTAAAGCATACTGAACCCCCATGCACTAAAGGGTAGACCAAAGAATATGTCCTTCAAAAACTCACTCTGTAAACTCCCTGCCTCTCTCTCTTTTTTCCTTTA
>NW_010523243.1:0-4522 GCF_000687285.1 Phaethon lepturus
TTTCCAACCTTAGTGATTCTGTGATATGTAAGACCCCAGCATGGAGCAGGTATTAGTGATTGTCACAACTCAGCTGGATAAAGGGGCTACTGCCAGCACACTGTGTGGCTGCGAGTCAGCAGCACACAGCATTGACATGAGTGAAGGACTTCTTCCTTCCTTCAACTTTCCAGATGAATCTACCCCTGCCTCACTTGCTGTGGGTACCACTTCAGCATCAGGCTGAAGGATGAGATGGTCTGAGGCCCAGTCTCCAATTGCCTCTGGACTGGCCCCAAACTTCCCTGGCAGACACTTCAGAGGAAGAGCCACACAGCCTGGGCAGCCAGGGATCCTAAACAGCGGCTTCCCTGTGTAACCTCTCCTGGCCAAATTGTACCTGAGCTCTGGGGTGAGAGAAGGGCTCTGCCTGCCCTCCCTAGAGGCACAGTGCTGATGAAGGCTCCCTTCCTGGTGCAAGCAGGGCAGACACTGCTGGATCCCAGACAGGCATGCAAGCATCCAGGCACGGGGATGGGGTGGGAAGCCCACAGCCATCTCAGCCCGCCGGTTAAGGTGGAGCAGCATGGACCCAACCTTCACATTTCTTGACAGTGGCAATACAAAGACTTAACAGCCCTCCCGAAACACTTCACTGTCACGCTAAGCCTCATATACCACAACCAAGGACCTCCTCAAGCTACAAAGTCCTGGGAAAATGCAGGCAGAGCTCAACTGGTTGTGACAGAAAGCAGGATCATGTCTGTGATGAGCTCTGGGTGAAAAATCAGCTCTGTTCAGGTAAAGGACAGAAAGCAGAGACCAGCAGCTACGAAATGCTCCCGTTCAATACTGCTGGTACGCAGAAGGATGACTGCATCAAGCAGCACAGACTGCAAGTTACCCAGGGCTTAAAACACACTGCCCTTGAGCTCCTGAGAACTGTGTGTAGGGTTCAACGGTCTTAACAGCACCAGTCTCACACATCCAGGCTCCCTTCGCCACACTGCCAGCAAGGTGGGAGGCAGGAGCATCCAGCAAGCCTGGGCTGTGGGAGCACCTCACCTGCATGACACTACTCTACAGAGCTGTCCCTACAGGCCAAGGGGAGGAGAGCATGGGGTTCCTTGGCTTCTTCACAGCGCCCTGGTGAAGAAAGAGAAGCCAGTGAAGATTGAACGAGTGCTAACCTTGCTGTAGGACTGAAGCAGATAGGAAAGGCCACTCTCAGCTGTCAGCACCCTCAGGGGTGGTCTTGGGGTTTCTTGTTCCAGCTGTGTTTTGTCACCTGGAAAGACAAGCACACAGACACACGTTCAGTTCAGGTGGGAAATGCCCAGCCCATGCAAGAAGACCTTCCCAGCATTGGGGGGGGTAGTTAATTGCTCAACCAAGCTAAGCGAGTTAGCAGCCTATGCAAAGAAGTGAGAAACCCTGAGTACCCCAGCACTTCAAACGTCCCACCGTATCTTTTACCAGTGCTGAGGCTGCCTCTCCAGCTGCAGCCCTGACTCCCTCCCAGGGTTCCAGTTATCACCCCAGTTCCCTGCATGACTCTAGGTGGATGCACGGTTGGTTCCCCAGAGGGGGCTGCTAAAGTCACAGCCACCATCCCCTTTCCCGAGATTTCCGTTAGAAATAAAGTCCTTTCTGCACCCTCAGCTTTGTTCTTCTCCACCCGCTCAGCTCTATGTCGCTCCACCACACAGGCTTTGCTGGTACTCGAGTGGGTGCGCTGGCACATGGTTTATCTGCAAGAACAGGCTCTGGCTGTGGTCCCCACAGGCCACCCGCTAAGCCACCCCATGGGGACACGGATCCAGAGGAGGGAGGGCCAAACTCTGCTGCAGAGAGACACCACTCCCAACCACCCAAACAGACCAAGCCAAATCCAACTCTGCAGCGTTTCCCAGGCTACAGCAAAGGGGGAAAACGACAACTGCTTAATAGAAAACTCCGAGAGGCCTGCCAACACTGTCACAAAGACGTTGTTTAAAACTCCTCCCTGGGCTCCCAGTGCTGTAACTACAGACTACTGGAGATCGCACAGTGTGGGGGATAAGTCCTCATGCCCAGCAGGTCCTGAAAACTGGGACAACATCAGCCTCCCCTAAACCAGGTCTGACATTCTTCTGGCTGCAGGCATGATGAGCAAAAGCTGCGTAGGGGCAGATCCTGCTCCTCAGCCTGCCCTCCCCATGGGCTACTACCAGCAGCACAACCCAGCTCCAACCAGAACAGCAGCAGCAACCAGACCACTGCGAGCTGCCACGCTGCCAGTACCCCAGAAGCACAGCCTTTAAATCGTGATGTGGAGAGGCATCCCCACAGTAGCTTACTGGTGCACCAGTCCTTAAAACAGTCATGAAAGCACCCAGAAAGTTTGTGCTTAATGTCACCTGTACCTACACTGCTAGCAGGTCAACCTGCACAGGCATCCCAGGACAGGTTCTGCCTGGGAGCTGTACCAGCTAGTCATCAGGGCTATGTGTTTGGAGAGATTGGAAGCAGAACAAACCCCAGGAAGTGTAGCATGTGTATACGTAAATACACGTATATTTAAAACCCTGCACCAATCTGCTGCTCTGCCACACTACCTTTCAGAGAAGGCTCAAAAGGCTCTAAGATGGAGCAGTGACAAGAATTGCTTTGGACATGGCTGAAGCACTGCCACCCACATACTGCTGCAGCACAGGAGGCAATGGCAGTGCATCCGACAGGAACAGGTTGAAAACACTCCCCAGGAGGAAAGCAAATACCCCAAACGGTCTGAGGCCAGGAGGTCTGGATTATCACCTCAGCTCTTACATAAAGGGCTTTGCATCTTTGTTCACTTCCAACAAGAAGAATCACAGGGGTGACATCAGCCCTGGCCCAGGACACAGATTCGTTACTAAAAAGCACTTCCAGTGGAATTGCTAACTGCACTTTTTGCAGTACACAGGACTCCTTTGAAGGTTTCCCATCCAAGTATTGTTCTGCTACCACGCTGCTTAGCTGGGGGGTTGTCCGGGCCACAATACAGGCGAGTATGACTGCAAACCACCAGCTAGTCCTGAAAAAGTTCTCTGAAATGCAGAGCATGTGAGCTCAGCTGCTCTTCTTCAGGATTCACAACCAGCTGAGGACACTGACAGAAACAGGGGAAAACATGTTAATTGGCAGCTGGGCATTTACAAGGCCAAGCAAGGGAGACTATGAAAGGCTGAGGGAGGATAAAGATTTGCAAGGACACTTCCCCGTCAGAGAAAATAGTTTTTAAAGCAAACTTTGTGAAGCCAAGTTCTCTAGTTTATATTTACCTGGCTCACTTTCTCATGAGCAAAAGCAAAATGGAAAAACAAAAGAAGAGAGCTGGTCAGAACACAGGCTCCAGGGAGCAGAGCTGCCAGGTGCTGCAGACAGAAGGAAGGATCAGAAACATGCGATGGCATTACCGGGACATGGGGACCCACATAACCCACTGGAAGAAGGGGGTTCCTGGGAGTGATGTGCAGTGGGAGAGGCATGAGGCAAAACCCTCCCACAAAAGACTCTCACTGCCAAGTAACCCACAACACCCACCACAAACCATCTGTTTAACATACAAATGGCTCCCTTTGGGATTTCTCCCATCTTGTACTTCACACCTGTCCGGCTTCAAACCTGACTCATTAATTCCTCCAGCCATAGAAGCCTCCAATAATTTGATTACAGCTACACTGGCAGCGTGCTGAAGACACCACTTTTCTAACCAGTATGACTTCACTTCTTCCTTTCACATCTGTGGTCACATACCTACAAACGACATGTTTTCTTGTTCTGCACCCAGGAAGCCTCCTGGGCCCCAGACACCATGCATTTTCACACAGCACACAATGGTGCCTACCAAATCTAGCAGGAGATACGTGTGGGCAGGCCCAGAGCAGTAAGGGCAGGTAAAGAACTCAGGAAGAGTCAGGAGTCAGGCCAATAACCGTCCCCTTGAACCCCTTGACCCGCTCTCAGACTGAGAAGCAGTGAGGAAGGTCTGGGCATCTCTGCCCTCTGCTACTCAGTGCAGCCACGTAGAAACGTGCCAGGGCAAGCAGCTGGTAGCAGACAGCAAGGAGGAAGACCAGTGGTGCAGATGTGCTTTTCTGATCTCAGAGGTCCCTTGAACTCAGGGAGGGAACTTCCTTTCCTCCTCCAGCTCCACACGCTCAGAAGACCTGAAACTGCTGATGGAGGGTGTACGGACTAGGGGCTTCACCTGCCTTGGGGGAAGCTGCCAGGAGTGAAACAGCAACCCTACCAGTAAAATTAAAATGATCTGTTATTCCCTGAAGTCAGCTTCTGCAGAGAGGGCAGACGTGAAGAACAGAGCACTGAGAGCGGCTCTTCCCAGCTTGCTGCAAAGGCAAGGGAGCGGGGGAGCCCCTCAGCGACCTGTGCCTCGAATAGCAGAGTCCTCAACGTCTGTGCAGCAACAACCCCACCAGCTTTCCTTCCAGTACTGGGTAAGAAGCCTCTCACTCAGGCAACAGAAAGAAGTGGGCAAGTGGCAGGGCTAAAATGGCCCCAG
>NW_010523243.1:4584-5742 GCF_000687285.1 Phaethon lepturus
CAGAAAGAGCGGGGAAAGCGGCAGGGCAAAAATGCCCCCAGCCACACCCCACTTGCAGGCCAGGCCTCACTCTGCAAGTCCAGCTCCCCAAGGACCACAGCTTTACGTTTGGGGTGACAGGAGGGCTCTGCTGTCCCCACACATGCTGGCCACTGCAGGGTCCATGGGAGTGGATGCTTTCGGGGCCCAGAGCACACAGCAGGAACCTGGCAAAACATTATGGGAGCAACTGCTGCGGACAAAGCAAAGGGAGGTGCTGCCTCCTCTGCAAGAGACACTGGGGCAGCAGCGTCCCACTCAGATCCAAACCCTGTACAAACCTCCCTGCCCACCCAGCACCCACCGCTGCCCTGCACCAGCACAGGCAGAGTGGCCAGGAGGCTGCAGAGCCCATCCTGCTGCAATGCCCAAACGGGTGGTGGGCTGCGCACAGGGAGCTGCACGCTGGAACACATAGTCTCTACCAGGGCCCTGCTGCACACTCACGCCAAGACCCGCACCATGTGAACTGCTGCTGTGAAGTCAGGCAGTGACGAGGCTTTACCAGATGACTTAATTCTCTGGGTCCTCAACCCCTTTCTAAAGGGGAGCCCAGACAAAAACTAAGTCTAGTAATATCATATTGGGAGTTTTCTCCTGTTTCACCTGCCAGACCTTGTGCACCTTCTGCATATGTTACCAAGCTTGCTGGGAGACTCTCCTTTGTGTCAGGGTTTCATCCTGCTACACTCACCACACAGTCTCCACTTCCCTTTTTGCGAAGGGTAATGGACACAGTTCAGGCAGAGGACAGGTCCGTAAACAGATTTTTGCTTGCATGACGCTTTTTCAAAAGGCACTGAGTGGAAGTGACTTCTAAAATACTCTAAGACACAGCATGACATTCATCTACCATATGCTTTCCACAGCAGCTCCAAACTCCACATGCCTTCCTTAAAATATAAAAGAAGGCTGGAAACACCAGAGGTAAGTTTATGCACCTCACACATGTCGCCAGACGGGTCATCTTCACAGGCGGGTTGTGAGGAAGCCCACAGCCCCTGCTCCCATCACGCAGCCATCCCCTCTGCCTTCCCGAACACACAGCAGCTTTCTACACTTAACATCTGGGACCACCAAGAGTATGCTACGCACCGCCTGCGCGGTTTCTGTAGAAAT
>NW_010523244.1:0-1259 GCF_000687285.1 Phaethon lepturus
CAGATAGCTCCTCGCCACCCTCGCTGCGACCTGAGATAAAAGCCAGCGCCTGGCCGCGCTCAAGATGTGACAGCCTGTTCCCTGCCCCTGCATTTAGCAGAAATGGGCCGCATTATTAGTGGGGCTGGGGTCCAGCTCTGCTGCCTGCTGGCGTAGGCACAGCCGTACAGCCTCCATCCACACCTCAGCTGCTGCTCTTTGCTAGTCGCACCAGCGTACAGCCCTGGTATCTGTGGGGTAAACGGAGTTTTCCTATCATTTTATCCTCTTAGGGCAGGTGAGAGGTGCAGCGGGACAGGATTTCAGGGTCTCCTTCATCACTGCCTGTGATGTTCACACCACGCAAAGCGTGTACTGAGGCAGCTATCAGGAGGACGGGCGCTGACTCGGTCACCGAGCCCTTCCCTCTGCTCCTCCGGCGATGTGGGCATCCCTAAATGTGTGTTCCCAGGGCCCCGGGGCACTGCCAGAGCAGGAGGTGAGCAGAGGAGAGAGAAAGGGATGGAAAGTCAGACCCGCAGAAAAGGTCCGACACAGGTTAAATAAGTGATTATAATACCACGGGACAAGATGGTGCCGCGAACTGCAGTGCCCTGGTTAGGGAACCTACAAAGCCAAAGGCCCCCGGGCATCGACGCGGCCCTGCGTGTGACGCTGCGCTCCCGCGCTGAAACGCTGCGGTGCAGCCGCTCTGCTGTCTCTTGCTGGCAATTCGGCTGAGCTGTGGCTAATCCGACAGCCCTGACCCTTGGTGGTTTGCCATATCCCTGCGGTTCTGCGGGCACAAACAGTGTCTGGAGCTGGGGGCTGTCCGGCTGCCTTCGCCTCCCTGGGTCTCCGCACTCTGACGAGGCAGCGGGAACCTCCCTGCACTCAGCTGGTTTTTGCCAACGCGGCTCTGCTGGTGCAGGGCTCAGACTCGCCGTTGTCAGTTCAGGAGGGCAGAAAGTGGCCAGAAAGACCCATTGCCCAGGGCTGGACGCTGGGTTCTTTACCGGCCCAGGAAGGGAAGAGCCGCAGAGCCGAATAGGTGCTGGCACTGGGGTCAGGGTCATCCCACGGAGCACAGAGGGTCGGGGCTCGGCTTCTGTGGGACAGGCTGAGGAGGGAAATCCCTGTGGGAGGGAGCCCAGCCACGCCAGGCAGGTTGGAGACCATCCTCAGCACCTCAGACAAGAGACGTGAAAGCTCTGCGGCTGAAATCCCCGGGACTTTTGCACTGCTCTCGTGGCACACGTGGCTCCAAATCTCAGGAGCGG
>NW_010523244.1:1675-2865 GCF_000687285.1 Phaethon lepturus
AGCAGCGCAGCGTGAAGAGCACGTCACCCTCCGCACACTTAAACCCCAGAGACTCCAGAGTCAGGGCAAATGGCCTCGCTTTCCCCGTAACAAGGCTCCAGCATCCTTTTTTCTGAGGGGCAGGTTAGCTCCAAAGGACCTAGCCAGTCCTCCCGGCACGACACCTCTCTGCCTGAGCGCTTTGCAGAGGCTCCCTTAACCACAGACCCCCCCAAAAGCCCCCGGCGCTGGACGGGAACCACGAGCGCCGTGTCCCAGACCTTACAGCCCCGGGGCAAGGATGTCCCCGTGAGCAAGGAAGGCTCCCGTGGGACCAAGTGCATTGCTGAGCTCAGACAAGGACTTTTCTCCTCCTGTTTGTGGCATAGGACCCGCTGGCTCTGGAACACGTTTTCTGTGTGGGCTACGTTCCCCCGATGCCTTTCAAGCAGCTAATGCCGGCAATGGAGAGAGCCAGGCCTGTTCCTCTGTTGGGACTTGGGTTTAGGAAAGCAGAAGGGGAGACCTGACTCCAGCTACTCATTCAGGTAGCAAAAGTGGCTCTGAAAATGGGATGGCACCTGGGGCAAGCCCTTTGCAGCCGCCGAGTAGCTGTTTGAGGGCTGCCTGCACCGTGTGCCCCTCAGATGGGGCAGCAGCCCCTGCCCTGAGCGATGCACCAAAACCCTGTGTTTTGGGGAGCCCGTGGCAGAGCCTCTCTCCAGCTGCCCCGCCAGAGGCCCTGGAGTCCAGCAGCTCATCCCTGCACCAAAGTGGTCCCAGGACTTGTGGGTGAATCAGGGACTGGCCTGAAGGTTGGTTTTTTTGCGCAGCACCGAGCCATCAGCCTAGCGTTGTGCACCCCTTTCTCCCAGGGAGCCCCAAATAACAGCACCTCTGTGGGGCCGAGCTGAGACGGATGGCAGGACCTGTTTCACCCCCACCCAGGGCGACACTTTATCTTGAGGGTCCTCTTCAGACATCCAGCAGAAAGGCAGCTCTGGAACCAGCGTCGCCCGCCTGGCAGAGCCAGCGAGGGCTCTCGCCCCCATGCCCAGGCCCCAAGCCCGTTTTCTGCAGTTTCGGCTGTTTCTGCCGTATTGCTGCTCTCCCATCATAAATTGCGAGCCCCGCGCGTGCACCGGCACCGCGCACCCGCGGCAGGGTGCTGAGTCACGGCAGCCCCTCCCCCCCCCCCCGCGGCGGGGGCG
>NW_010523244.1:2896-4819 GCF_000687285.1 Phaethon lepturus
CAGCCCCGCTGCGGCGGGGCGATAGCTCGGGCGGCACAAACAGGAGCCCGGCTGCGCAGAGATAAGGCAGCGCTTGGCCGAGGGCAGCGTTCCCCTTTGTGCTGCGTCAGACTTCTGACGCGGCAGAAAATATTTCTGCTGAGGCAGGGTGGCAACCAGCTGAAAAATATTTAGCTTTTTTTTTTTTTTCTTAGCAGAACCATGAGAGAGAGGGTGGCCCTGGATTACCTGGGCAAGCGTGGGCTGCTCATCCCTGCAGCGTGGTTTTCATGACTGCCTTCCGTCTCTGGGCAGAGCCCATGGCAGGCTCAGGTAGCTCATATTCCCAAAGGGACGTTGGGATGTGTCCTGATAACCAGCCCCTCTTGCCCTGTTGCAGGTCTGTGTGTCGGCAAAGGGGAGTGAAATGTGCCGGCTGCTTTTGAAACCTTTCCTGTTCCCATCGCAGAGGGAAGCACACCACTTCGCTTCCCCTCCCAGAGAAAGCTCTCAGGGGATCAGAAGGTTCCCCGGAGGGTTCCCTGGCTTTCCCCTGTGCCGGTCGGCAGGCATTGCGCCTTGCAGGGAAACTGAGGCACCGAGCAGGGCGGCTGCACGAAATGCTCATGGCAGGGCAGCATCCCCCTCAGAAAAGGGGACGTTTGCTGTCCCATGCCATGCTCCTACGCCAGGAATACAGCAAGATATAATCTCTCTTAGCCAGGCTTTCGTCGGCATCCCAGCTGGAAACTGATGCCAGGCCCGTTTGGTGTTTGTGTAGTGCCGTCTCGACCGCAGGGAGACGACTCCGCGCCAGCGGGCACCGAGCCTGCTGCGCGCGGGGAAAGCTCTTGCACGTGCCTTAGCGCTGGCCTGTGTCACTGGGATTAAGCAGCTTTTGGATAAACGTGGCTTAGGGTGATTTTAGCAGAAAACATTTGCGAACTGAAACATTAAGCTGTCCAGACTGAGCTCCCGTGTATTACAAGGCACGACGTTCGCCTGGGACCTCCTGGCATCCCAGGAGCCGGTGTTTTACACGAGCCCCCTCCCAGACAGGCACTCAGTCGAGGTTTGAAGGCACCGTCGCTGCCCTGGGAAGCGCCTTGAGCTTCGTCTGAAATGTGTCGCTCCTGGGGGCAGCCCCTGTGCCGGTTCATCCCCCGAGGAGCAACAGACCTTCGGGCTGATGCCAATGAAGGTAAAACCCTCTTTTTCCAGGCAGGGAAACTGAGGCATGGGTTTAAGGAAGGGAGGGGGAAAGAAAAGCAAGGCTGGCCAAGCCACCCTGCAAGAGTCGCTGGGCAGAGCCGGCTTGCTCCCCTCAGGACCCTCCGCGTCCTCGCGAGCCCCCACGGCACCGTGCAAGTTGTGTGTGGCTTTGCCCAGGGAAAGCTGCGTCGCGGCTGCGGAGGCCCAGCCCAGCAGCAGACCCACAGCCGCAGACCCACGCCCTGTGCGGGTCCATAGGTGGGTGCAATTTCGGACCCCACAAACCTGCTGCCGTGGGAGGGCTCCTGCTCCCTCTAGTGTCGGTGGAGCCCCACGGCGTGCCGAGGCCAAACCAGGGCAGGACGGGGTGGGAGGGGAAACTGAGGCACGGCCCTGGACACCCAGTTGTGCTGCCAGCCCGCGAGCACAGGGCAGGGGGATGCCCGGTGGTCCCAGGGCTCCCTCCGGACCATGCTCCCGTCAGCTCCCAGAGGAGGTGCTGGCATTCGGATGCCCCAAGCCCTTCCCCGGTTTGGGTGCCGATTGTCCAGCCAGGCTGCGGTTGGCGATAGCACTGTCAGTCTGCGGCTTAACCCAAAGCCACTCTCAGAAGTACAGCCCGCGTTTGGCTGCCCTGTGGCAAAGGGCAGAGGGGTGCAGGGCAGAGCTGGGGGGAATGAGCTGCTCCCTCCTACTCCACGGCTTATTTACCCCACTTGTTTCCAGCCGTGT
>NW_010523244.1:4842-5949 GCF_000687285.1 Phaethon lepturus
GGAATGAGCTGCCCCCACCTACTCCACGGCTTATTTACCCCACTTGTTTCCAGCCGTGTTACCAGCGTGCAGCCCGAGCAGCAGCGCGGCGCTCGCCCGTGCCTTGCACTCTCATTTGCACACCAGCCAGGTGTGCGAAAGCAGCTGGCACCCACCGCCCACGTCACCCGCTGCAGGCCTCCAGCCCGGGCCAGTCCTCTTGTGGTGACAAGGGAAGCGCCCGACGGGGCTCGGAGGGAGCGCAGCCTCGCGAGGGGCTGGGGGGGAAAAAAGGCAGACCATCCGACCGCGGTGAATTTTGCTCCTGAGCTGACCTCGGTGAGAAAAAATCGGGCCGCGGGCATCAGCGCGAGGCGGGTGTGCGGGGTCAGCGGCTGCGAAAGGGGCGAGGACGCTGTCCCCCTGCCCCAGTAAATGCCTTATGCTGCACTATGGCCGGCACAGCACGGAGCTGTGCTGCGCCAGTGAACCCCCGGTTTAGTAAATCTAAATCTAAAAAAGCCTAGTTTTGCCTTCTCAGCAGCAGACTCCCAGGAGAAAGGCCTCACCCTGTCTCCACCAAGAGCAAGGCATCTGGCTGCGGCTCTTTCTGGCTTTTCTGGGCTGGGACCGAGTCCCTTCCCACACCTCCTGGGTCTGAGGAGATGAGCAAGGACAGACTTTGTTGGTGAATGTCCTAGTTTCTCCCTTTTCCTCCGCTCTACCCTTTTCCTCCGTTGTTCTGACCCTATAACAGGGACTCTCACATACATCTCTTTGTAATGGGAATTACCCACAGGCACGAGCGTTTGACAGGCTGGTACTTTCTCATGGCACGTTCGGTCACAGAGACAGCAGACCCTTTTGGAGCTGGTCTGGACTGGGAAGGCTCTAACACTACCTCCAGGCGCCTTCGTTTACAGAAACCGGCTCAGCTCTGCTGTGCCGTGGGAAAGCCCCCGTGCCAGTTTATCCACTGGTGGGCTTGTGCCCATCTGCCTCCCCTAACCCTGCGTCTGAACCGGAGCAACTGTGAGCAAGGTGCACGCGCCGGGATGAGGTCCTGGCTCCGTGTAGGAACCTGCAGCAGAAGTCCGTAGCGGGCATGGTGGTGTTGGGTCGATGGTT
>NW_010523245.1:0-3851 GCF_000687285.1 Phaethon lepturus
AGCCCCTCTCGCCCTGGGCCGCAGCTGCAGCCCATAGACGCCTCAGCCCTTATTTTCTGCTGAGGACAAAAGCCATCAACAACGTCCTAATTAAACAACAACCAGGAAGCAAAAAGCACAGCTAATTGCTTTTTGACTGCAGAACAAAAGCCGCTCCTCTGCCTAATTACACTGTGAAAATGAGAAGAATTTAAACCGGAATTATAAGTAATCACACAAGCAAAGAAATGGGAGTGAATGCCTATAGAAACCTGGAGGCAGCCCGAGCACAAAGGCGCAGGCGACGGCTATAAGAGGGGGACGACAGGGAAAGCATTTAAGACTCATTATATTGAGCTAATCGGCTGCTCCTCAGCACCTTCCTCCTCAGGCACTCCTGGCGCAGGCTGGTGAACTGAAGTTCCACAATACTCCGGAGAAGTCCTACGGGTCAATATCACGGGCTGTCTCTGGAGGTGAGGGAAACGCTTTGCTAAGCAGCGGAAGTCACTCGCCCACCGAGGCCAGCAGCCCTCGAGCACAGTCCCCACTCGGGGCAAAAGGCACTTCTCCCACCTCCTCTTTCTGCCTGAAGAAGCATGGCTCTGCAGGGCGAGAGACCACACAAGGTCTCCTGAGCAGAGCTTCCCCATGGGTGGGTGCTACAGGCTCTCTGTGGGGTGAGCACAGGTCAGGTTCTTGTCAGGGCAAAGGGTCCCCAGGGGTGGAGAGCCCTGACGAGAACCCTGCGGTTCACCTCGTCCCAAGCCCGGGGCTATGTGGTGGCCCACGCAAAGAGAGCTGGGTGGTCCATCTCTGAGACAGGCGGAACTGGGGAAAAGGGAAAAAATCATTTTGTTCTTAGAATAATCAGTGGGGGAGGAAGGAGGTGGGGAAAGAGGAGGAAGAAAGTAGGTTACATCGAAAATCTCCGGATCTGCATTGGAAGAGCGAGTCCCGTGCTCCTGAGGGCTGCATGGAGACGACGATCAGGAAAGATGGAAACAGTCAAATTAACGTTTCCTTAGCCAGAGGACAGTTAACCTGCAGAGCTCCCTGTGCCTGGAGGTTCTTGCGTCAAGTATGAGGTGCCAGGCCAGGGGAAAGGGGCACGGCACATGACAGTAACGGCTGCCTCCTGACCGAGGCGTGCTCCAAGACCTGACCCGAGCCCACTGAAGAGACAACTCACTGTCGTCCCGAGGCCCTGGACTCCACTTGGACAGCTGGGTACCAGGAGAGCAGTGACACGGAGGGGACGCTTGGGTGAGAGGCTGGCAGTGTTTCTCGGCGGTCAAAGCACAGGACCGTGACTCAGCCCGCGGCACAGGCAGGACCCTCTGCACAAGCTGCTCTGGCTGAGGCGCCTCTTCCATTGCACCCATGGAGATGTGGCTCCCACAGCCCCGGAGAGGGGCAGGCAGGTCCCACTCGAGGAGCTGGGTGCAGGAAAGGCTCACGGTGCGGCGTAGCCATGAGCTGTGCTACTGGGAACCTCCCCTTTGGGTCCCCTGCCCGGGTCCAAACCAGCCCCAAATGCAGCATCAGCCACAGCCTTTAAGCCTGATTATTCCCACTCGCAGTAAAGGAGAGGAGAGCACTCTCCCTCTGAAATGCCGCGTGCCGCAGGTGAATCAATAGTTCATTTCTCTCCCTCATCAGAGGGGATTGAGGAGGGAGAGACCACGAGCTTGAGGAAATGAAAGAAAATGGAAATTACATGGCAACGAGCTGGTGTCTGAGCCAGCCTCATGATAACGGCTGGAGGTCATTCACTCTTCATGCTTCATGAAGAGTGCCGAGGGACTGCCACATCACTATCAAATTCAGAAGTGCTGGGAGATGCGAAAGCCAAAAGCCTTTTGTCCCCAGGCTTTGTAAGCACGGCTTTGCATTCCAGCTGACCAAGGGGGCGGAAGCTCTGGTTTGTGGTCCCTTGTTGAAGACGCAACCTGAGGTCACCAACCCAGCAGGGACAGACTCTGCCCAGGAGCGAAGGCACAGCCTTGGCATTCTGCACCCAGCAGAGGAATGTCTGGAGCTTGTGCCCAGCACCACATGTGTGGCTCCTGGGCACGGCCGGTGGTGATGGAGGATCAGATCCTGCTTCAAGTCAAATCCAGCATGCCCTGCAGAGCTGGCTGCATTGGGAGGGCCAAACTCAGGCAACAACTGAGCCCCCCGGGGCTGGGGACTAAACTGCCTAGATGCTGACGTCCTGGGACCACAGTATTGCTCTCGATGCCTGGCAGAAATATGTGTCCTGGTGCAGGACAGTGTATACCATACCATACCCATGCCATACCATGCCACACCATGCCATACCCTACTCATTCCATAGCTCCAGCAGTAAAGCCCCACAGAGATCCTAGACATGTGGCTGCAGTGCTGCTGAAGTGCACTTTGCTCCAGGGCAGGCCTTTTCTCAGCAGTAATGATCTCACCTTTCACAGACAATTCCCCACAGGTTTCTGAAAGAAAGTAATTGCTTGAATATGTCCCAGCCCCCAGAAATAGCGAGGGGGAAATCGGTAGCTTGCAATTAAAGATTTTTTAGTAAGTAAAAGCAGCGTCCCAAGATCTGAGGCGATGGCATTACCCAACCTTGAAGTTCCTGCTTCGCAGCCAGCACGCACCAGTGGATGCTCTTCCAAGGTTGCTGTGTCCATCAGGTGGCTGGGGGGGTCCCCGTGCATGCTGCCACACCCCAGCCCTGTACTGGCCAGTCACTCCGTGGCTCCAGTGCTGTCCCATCAGCAGGCATGATCAGCTCCTCTAGGAAAGTCCACCAACTTCCATCTCACTCTTGGACCCCAGGCTTGATGTGTGCTCTGGACACAGGAGAATCACACACTGGGGTTGTATCAAGTGAAAGATGATGGAGGGAAGGAAGGTTGCCCACAAGAAACAGTATGCATTTTTCTCTTAAGAGGCTTTTTCTACAGAGGAAAGTGATATATCCAGTTAAAACAGTTAAAAAAAGGAAGCGAGGACAACAGTAGCCAGCCAGGCTGTGGTCATCACTCTCTTGAGTCCCTCTAACACTCTGGATACAACTCAGCACGTCGCTTCATCAATCACCCTTAGCTGCAGTACTCTGTGCCCTGGCTTCAGCTGGGATAGAGTTAAATTTCTTCACAGAAGCTCGTATGAGGCTGTTTTGCATTTGGGATGGAGATAATGTTGATAAGACACTGATGTTTTCAGTTGTTGCTAAGCAGTCAAGGACTGTCCAGCTTCTCCTGCCGGCCTGCCAGCGAGGAGGTGGGGGTGCAGGAGAAGCTGGAGGGGACACGGCTGGGACAGCTGACCCAGGCTGGCCAAAGGGATATTCCATAGCATATGACATGCTTAGTATATAAAGCTGGGGCGAGGAAGAAGGAGCATGTGGAGGGATGTTCAGAGCGATGGCGTCTGTCATCTGGTCCTGTTCTTCAGGACCTTATCACCAGAGTAAAGCTAATAGCTGTGGTTCAAAATCTAGTCCAATGATTGCGACTTAAATTAAAATATGGAAGCTTATTAGTGTCTAAAATTTTTTACATCATCACTGGCATGGTGTACTTCCCCATTCACACCCCCATGCCATTAAAGCTCCCCCATCCCATGGTGGGGAGTGAGCGAGCATCTGCGTGGGGCTTGGTTGCCAGCTGGGGTTAAACCATGACATCTGACATGGGAGATGGCTGATGGAAAGACATCATCTTCCTTGCTGCTTTGGCATGGCATCCCTGCCGAGATGTTCTTCAACAAGAGCTGACAGCCAGGGAGCTCTGCAGGCTTCTCGCTCCTGTGAGAGCATCTGCCTACAGGGAGCCCACCCTGGCAAGACCTCACCAGCTCGGCACCGGCTCCCCCCCCACCAACCCGCA
>NW_010523245.1:3958-6395 GCF_000687285.1 Phaethon lepturus
TGGGGAAGTTGGGGGGGCCAGGGGAGCAGGTGGGTATGGGCTGGGAGGGGGAGGATGGGGCAGCTCTGGGTCAAGGCTCTGCCCCTCCTTCTTCCTCCTGCCCAAAACGCTGGGGTTTGGGCTCACCTCGGGAAGGAGCGATGCCATTTCTCGTATTTCTTGCAAATGTTCTTCTGCCTCAGCAAACCAGCACTGGCTTACGTAAGAGACCTCAGGGATACGTGCAACAGGCAAAGGCGTTCGAGCATGCGGGAGGTGTGTTTTGTAGCACAGCGTACGCTCGTGCAGGCAGGCTGGGGATGCGGGAAGGGAGCCGCTGCAAAGAAAGAGCGAGTGCTACCTTCCCAGAGCTGTGATGGCACTTTTAGGTCCTTTTCCCCAGAGGAAAGACCAAAGAACGAGGGATGGCATTCTCCCTGACAGCTTGTGCTTAAACAGACCGCCTCTGAAAGGGGAGAGTCTGTGAAGAAGAGCGCAGAGGGCTGTCATGGCCTTGAAACCTCAGGGTCTGTCTGATACTTGACAGGACCTTTTGTTCACAGCTCGCGGTGCCTGGGGTCCGGAGCCAGAAGGGAATAATCCCTATCGGCTCTCCTTGTTTGCTCATTTTGATTGAGCGCAGCGTCTCCTTCCTCGTCCCTTCCCTAAGCCACCCATGCCACCAAACCTCCCACACCTTCCAGGCAGCACCGCGGCCTGGGTTGGAGGCACCTTCCCAGCGAGAAGAACCCTGCAGCATCTGTGCTCACCATAAACACCTCTGCAGCTATGGCTGTGGGACTTGGGGAAAACAGCTGGCTGACCTGTCCGGTTTATTAAATGACTAGTATAAGATCTTTGCCATGTTTCAGTTGACTCTAGTACAGAAAGCCTGGAAAGAAGCTTTAGGTATGTCCCAGGGCTTCAGATGTGGGGGTGGTGGAGCAGGAGTATGTCACGGTTAGAGGACTGGTTATATTGGTTATAGGATGTTTATAGGTTCCAGCACTTGGGATCAGTCTCAGTTTCATGTGTGTAGGCCTCTTTGTCTGACCTTTTTCCAGCCAAACCATCAGGAATCCCGAACACTTTGGCATCAGGCTGGCCCAGGACTCTTACCAGGGAGGTGCTGAGCGATGCTGGGAGCTCTGCAAACCGGACCTGCGATCCTTCTGTGCCTGGGTCTGCATTTGTACCAAGGGGCTGCAAAGACGCCTGCCTAGCTCTCGCTTGCTTTGTCTCCTTCCATGGTGACACTCCGGTGCTGGGTCCAGGCCGTGACAGCAAACCGGGCTCCTGCTGAGACCTTGTGCTTGTGCGTGTCAAGCAAAAGTTGACAACTAAATAAGACCTTGTGCTGGACTGCTGCACAGGTAAATCCTCTTCCCTGGCCAGATTTACCCGGCGCTCGGTACAAAGGTAAAGACAGAAATGCAGTGCAAAAAACAAGAAGGACTTCTCCTTGGGCAGTGGCTGCATAATGGGTTGTCACAGGAGTGTGGACACCTGAGGTCACAGCATCCCCTCCGCTGCACTGACGAAGGATAAATATATCTAGGCCAGCCTCCACGGCTGCTGGTTCAGCCTGTTCTTCACAGCCTTGTAGCTAATGGACTCCACAAGGCCCTTTGGCAGGCGGAGATACAAAAGCTGTTTTGAACCTGCAGTAATGCCCGAGGGTTCTGAGCCGGGCGCTGTGGGCGCATTCCTCTGCCGTCCCTATAATTTAGTAAACAACAGGGAGGGTGGTGCTGGCGGGCGGAGGCAGTTTGCTCTCGCGTACGGGATCACTGAATTTCAGGGCTATAAAAACAGGACTCGCAGGCAGGATGAGGCAAAAGACTGGTGGGTCACTCACCTGCATAAAGTCAGGTGTGATCCCAAGCAGAGGGGAAGGGAAGATTTAATCCCTGCTTATCTTCCAGATGCTCTGCTGTTTCTGCACAAGCTGGGCTAGCTTTAAAATCACCATGCTTTTAAGGGGAGCTGTGGCAGTTGCTGAGCAAGAAATCCTGCAGTAACAACCGCCTGAGCTCACTGGGAGGGATTATGGCCCTTGCATGGAGCCACGCAGCCCCTCGCCCTGCCCCATTCCTTCCCCACCCTCCTCTGCTTGTGGAATTCCCCTTACGCCGTCCCATATAAGCGTCAGAGGCGGCACGCACCGAAGCCATCGCAGTGCGCTGCGCCGTGCCGTGGTTTATTCTGTTTCCATGTGCCTCTTCGCGTTATAGATTTGGCCTTTGTCTTTGCTATTTGTGTCTCCAATTTTTCCCCTACTAAGTACATTAGTTGCTATGGAAACAATTATTTCGTGGGTATGAGTAATCTTCACGACAGACCCAAAAGCAGCAAAAAGTCCATTCATATGCTGCACCTTCTACTTAATTCAGTTAGTTGCTAATTAGCTCTTCCCTTGAAAGCAATCAAAATCTCCGACACCAATAATCTGTAGGGA
>NW_010523245.1:6426-14556 GCF_000687285.1 Phaethon lepturus
GGAAAAAGAAAGAGTTTTTGACTGGCTGCTTTGATCATTTTGTGCCAACTTTGCGTGAATCAGAGCAACCTAGCAAGGAGATGCCGGAGCACTAACCACCATCCAGTCCCTCAGCATGGGAGGACCAGAGGACATCAGCTGGATGTGGGAAGCCCCCAGCAGCTTGCAGCATCAGTGCCTGCTCGGCTGAGCAAAGCCGAAAGGCCCAGCAGAGTCCCAGTGTTATGGAGCTGACGAAGTCATTGCACCGGGGCTGGGAGAGTGCAGCATCCCAGCACAGAGGTACGGGGACTCCGTGGGGGGCACCTCGCTCGGAAGCCCGCCAGAACCAGTGCACTCCAGGAGGAGCAACCCGCACTCAGCAAGACTGGAAACCCTCCTCTTGTGTGCCAGGCAGGAAGTGAAAACCTCGCTTTTTGCTACGTGTCAAAATAATGGGTCCTCATGTGATGAGAGAAAAAGAAGTGTGTAGCAGGGGTCCCGTGAGCATCTCTCTGCTGGGCATCACAACTAGCCGTTACCGTCTGCAGCAATGACAGCTCTGGCTCTGCTGTATCCCATGTCAGACACGTCCTATGCCTTGGCAACCCTGGGGGGCTGGTCTTCAAAAAATTAACCGTTGTTTGCAATATACCAAAGTTTATCCGAGGCTTTACATTAATGAGAGGTGACTGAACTTCCAAGTCAGGCTCTCGCAAGAGGCCTGAAGGCACGCCTGCAGCTAGCCCCGCAGCGCCCGGACCCCTGATGCACGCCTTCACCCACACCTCACGCGGGGCTGCAGGCCTGACACGTGAAATGGTTGGTCTGTCCTTGGCTACAGCAAGCTCGGTGGAAACGGTACTTTGAATCAAGTCCTAGCTGGAATTGTGGAAGCGAGTTTAGATGGATCCAGGGGTGAGAGGCAAAGGGGAGTCTGAGCAGCGCATGTCCTCGTACCTCTGCCCCTGATAGCCTTGCTGGCTCCTCAAGTAATGCTGAATGTCAGATGAGCACTGCTGGGTCCCTGGCAGGAGCTGATTATACAGAGCCAGGCTAATACTAGCAGCCAGACAAGCTCTTTGGTGTGGAAGGGAACAGGCAAAAAGCAGACTGGAAAAACCAACCCGATCCCAAATCACTCCCAAAGAAGTTGACGTCTCCAGTGATCCATCCCCAAGAATAAACCCAGGGAAATCCCCTGGACTGTGATCAGCCCTTGAGGGACTGGATCTGCAGGCTACACCAGCGAGGACTGAATGTGTCAACGGGATGGGACAGACTAAGCTGCCAGTTTATTTCTCTTCTTTGTCTCTACACAGGGAAAATTTACTGCAGCTCAAATAACAACACAGCAATTAATTCTTCCTGCTGTCTCTGTTTGGCAGTCGCTGCAGCAGGGAATTGATACGGACATTTCTGAAGGTTAGGAGCAGTGCTACGCTCCCCTTCACCTTCCCTGGGAGCACCTCCTGCCCCAGCACCCCTCTCTCCTCAGCCCATCCATCTGGCTGCAAAGGCAGCCCACTGCTTCCAGTACCTGCAGGACCCTGGGCTACCACCACAGGGATTTTCCTTCCCTGGGGACTCAACCTGTGGAGTGCCCGCGGGACGGTGGGGAGCTGCCTGCTGCCCAGTGCTGCACTCGGCCACCTCCAGGTCCCACGGGTGGCAGCAGGGGCAGCTTGTGAGATGTTGCGTGGCTGCTCATCCCTGAGCAAAGAGCTTTATTGCATATCCCTTGCAGTCAGAGAGGGGTTGCATTCAGCCGTGAGCGCTCAGGCTTGTGACTGGCCCAGGGAGCAGAGGCAAGCGACAGCTCAGTTGGGGCTGGGGTGCAGCCTCCCTGGGGATGGGAAACTCCCTGCAGCCCTTGGGAGCATATGAGGTGCACTGGGCTTATCTCCATCCCTGCGTGGCCTGGGAGCCTGCTTGTTTCTCCTGCAAACAGATTGCTCTGGCAGCCAGCCGGCATGGGTGAGCATGTCTGGAGCACACCAAGGCCTCCCTTCCATCTGCTGGGGACGGAGCCGCTCGGGAGAGGAGGACAGCTTCCTTTCCCACTGCGGGGAAACGGATCCTGCACCAGTCCCCGAGCCCAGCTGGGAACAGGACAGAAGTTCTGGGCGATGCAAAGGAGAAGAGTTGTGAGTGCAGTGCCCCAGCAATGGCTGATCAGCAGCTCAGGGCAGGGTATCAGAGCCCTACCCTGCTCAGCACACCCCACACCTGCTGCCTGACCAAGCTCATTCTGAAGACACCCACAGAGGGAAGCCAAAACACATCCAGGAAAAGAAGTGGTACTAGACCTGCTCTCTGCAGCAGGAAGAGCACTCACACACATCTGCATGGAGGCACAAGGCCCAGGCGTTCTGCTAGGAGCCCTCAGGCGCACGCTCCACCACCCATGGCCAGCACCAAGCGGGCTGCGTCCACCCTTGCTGCAGGAAGGCAAAGGGATCGTTAGCACCGGGCTTTGCTGACACCCAAATGAGAACCTGGGGTCTTGCTGGGGTGTCTGGACTTCTCTCCCGCTCTGGCTCCAGATCAGTGCCCCCAGCACAGACCCGACAGGACCTTCTGCATCACCTGGAGCGGAGTCAGCAGTGAGTGTCTGGAGTGAGATCAGCAGGACATGCTTGGCTGGTCCCATCCCACTATATGTGATACAGCACCCACATGCCACCTACCCTCTCTCCCACCATGTACAGCTCTCTCTCCTTCCACCGTTCTTGTTTTATTAGAGGCTTGTTGGCTTTGTCCTAGTCCCAGGGAGCCAGGATGCTCTTTTCAACCTGCAGACCTTCAGGGCAAGAGCAAACCCCACTCACAGGGATACGCCATCAAAGGCTCCTAAAGCACATGGCAGGCAGAAATGCATCAAGTTTTATCTCTTTTCCTGGAAAGTATTTATTTCCCTGTTTCTCATTCTCCTGCCTGGTTTATGGAAATAGTAAATCCCTCCTTTGTGCCCTTTGTATTTGTGCCTTATGCTCAGCCCTACTCTTCACTGGAGCTCCAGCCCAGCAGGGTTTTGTGATGCTACAGTCTCCCCAGTCCCATGGGAAGCTCTGCATGGCAGTGACCTTCCGTGCCCATCATGCTCACCAGTGGACTCTCCAACATCATCTCCTCTCCTCAGCAGACACCTCAGGAGGCAAAGACATAGGAAGGATGCTCAGGAGGTCACAAGCCTGGCAATCCATAAATCCTGAACAGGAGAACTCCTAGACTGTCACCTCGTCTGGCTGTTACCCCGTCCTGCTCTCTTTTTACTTGTGAGAAACATGCTTCTCTAACATATGTTGCTACCTCTTCAAAGACTTTGAGATGTTCTGGGGTCAGCATGAGCCAGCTGGTGGCTGGAGGGACCACAGGCTCCTCTAACAGCTCTTGGTACCAAGGACGTGAGTGCTGGAGCTGCTCTGGTCTCGCTGCTTTCTTCAGTCACCTGGGGATATCGATGCTGTTCATTGTCAGCAAACCACCCCCTGGGGAGATGCTCTTGGAGAATCAGAGACACGCAAATCACTTCAGAGATAACGCTGTGGCTGCTGCTCCAAGCCCATTGCAAGAGAGAGCCATGGGGCTGGAAAGAGAAAAACCCATGTCAGCTGGTTAAATCAGAGGCCGATTCAGCAGCCAACAATTATTCGGACAGAAGAACTCCAGAGATCTCCAAAGAGTTTGGGAAGAGCCCAAGCCCTCTAATACTAAGTGCCCAGTCCCAGACAGAGAAAACCTTTTGCTGGCAAAGGGATTTGAAGAAAGCCCTTGTATTACCCCCAGGAGGAGAGAGCTCATGTTTGCCAGCGGACTGTCAGGTTTCTCCTGCTTTGCTTGCACAGCCAACACCTTTTAGTTCTGTGGTTGTACAGCACTGTGGGCTACAAAGTCCCAGCCCATGCCTGGTCCTCCAGCGTGCTGCCGGCATCCAGGGAACCTGGAGGGAACACAGACAAGATCTGCAAGTGTGAATTCTTTTGCACTAGTGCCTATCTCCAAGTGACCCAGAAGCCCAACCTGCCAGGAGCAGCACAGATTTCAGTCACTGCTGGCCCGGTTCCCTTGCGCCTGCAGGAGGACTCAGAGGAGGAGGCTAAATGCTTGCAAATGGGGCAGTGTCAGGTCAAACAATCTATTTCCCGTCCCCTTCCAGCCACTCCAGCATTATTAGAAGGTGCTGATGTCTCCCGATTGATAAACAAGAGCAGAGGAGCTGCAAGGGAAGGTCACTGGTAATCGCATGCGAGACAGGCTGATTGCTTTTTCATATTGCTGAGTGAGGCATTTTGCTCGTGAAGTGTCACCCTCTGGGCTGAACTTTACCCTCAGGTCACCTCAGGGATCTCTTATCCCAGAGAGGGCTCATGATACACAGCATCCAGGCCAGTTTCTGACTTGGCTTCCCACAGCTCTCCCTGTCTGGGCATGGGAGCGCAGGGCTGAAGTGCAGCCACTCCACTCCAGCGCCTGTATTGCCTAAGCAAAGGCAGCTCTTCTTTCCCGCAGCCCCTACAGACAGCTTAATGTGTCTTCAGCTCTTAACGCCATTGCTTCTCACGCTGCGCACTCGCCTTGTCTCCCTGTGTGCCTGTCTCTGCCTGGCTGTATCCACCTGGGCAGCGTGTTTCGTACCAGGACTATATAAGCCAGGGCTGCGTTAAGGTCCGGCGTAAGACAGCTTTAAGTGCATCCTGGGAAGTCGGACTTGCTGTAAGGACTTGAAGGCTCAGATTCGGCTGGCCAAGTTGCACCTAGATCTCTTATTAGCTGCTTGAGGCTTCATTCCCAAGGACTATTGTGCAGGGATGGAAAACAAGCCATTTAAGAAGCTTTCAGAAATGGTTCATGGGTCAATTCCCTGATAAAGATACCAACTTCTTTGAGAAGGGCAACGAAGCTGGGGAGGGGTCTGGAGCACAGGTCTTATGAGGAGCGTCTGAGGGAACTGGGGTTGTTCAGTCTGGAGAAGAGGAGGATGAGGGGAGACCTCATCGCTCTCTACAACTACCTGAAAGGGGGTTGTGGTTTCTCTTCTCCCCAGTAACCAGCGACAGGACGAGAGGAAATGGCCTCAAGTTGCGCCAGGGGAGGTTTAGATTGGATATTAGGAAAAATTTCTTTGCTGAAAGAGTGGCCAAGCATTGGAACAGGCTGCCCAGGGAGGGGGTGGAGTCACCATCACGGGAGGTGTTCAAAAAACATGTAGAAGTGGCACTTCGGGACACAGTTTAGTGGGCATGGGTGTGTTGCGTTGATAGTTGGGCTTGATAAAGGTCTTTTCCAACCTTAATGATTCTGTGATTCTGTGAAAAAGGTAATCAGGTAATCAGGTCTTTTCTGGGGCTCTTGTGGTGGTTGTCAACGTAACGCCCCAACTGAGGGGACTGTGGTGCATCTTCTTCCAGGACTCAGCCCAGCTTATGACAGTGCCCATAAGTGCTTAATTAAGGGAGTCCATAACTCCCTTATGGAGCAGGATCGGATGCTGGAGGCAGTGGGAAAACCCCTGTACATCACCCACACCACCACAGATATAACACGTGGTGAGGTCACCGTAGTGACAGCAAGAGCCTTTCAAGGTCCTCTGTGCATTGCATGGAAAATCTCAGATCCACACCTGGTTTCAGCTGAAACCCACAGATCTGCTGCCTGTGGTCCCGGGGAGCCTGGGCAAGACCCCTGGGCCACCGCACACAGGCACCACCAAGGTGCCAGGAGTGTAGCCAGCTCCAGTGTCTTCCTAACACATGGCAAATGCTACAGGCATGGTTGATAACCCAATTTTTATTCTTCTGGAACAATGGATGCATTTTAGGTTTTACTGAAAAAAAAAAAAAGATTATTAAATGTTTCCCAAACAATCTCCTGCCTAGGTTTGTACTCAGTGAATACTAAACCATTCCTATAAACAGGCTTCTCAGCAAGACAGCAAGTCGTAGGAAAAGGGTAAAATTAAGCCACGAATGAAAGTATTTTTTTAATCTGAAAATCTGTAATGCCTTCAAAATGGAAGGAAACTAAAAAACCATCCACTCAGTAAAATCTGGGGAGAGATTAATTAATGAACTATTCTTACAGAGGTTACCCTTTCTTGAAAAATCCACAAACATGGTGATCTCCTACTCTGTGTCATTTAAAAGGTACAAAAATGTTCTCATTTCAGTAGCACCTTCCATCCTGGGCTGTGTAAGCACAAGACAAAAGACCGCTCAGTTGTGCAAGCCGTTACCTGCACCAGAGTCATTCCTGCGTTTAGTTACATGGGTCATTAAATCTCTCTCTCACACACACGGCACAGCCCAGAGGTGTTTCGCTGGATTTACCAGGTTAATTCTGAAGTCTGATCACATAAAGCTGTGGCAGAGAAAAATAAACTCAAGACATCTGAATTCAAAGCCCAAAGATATAAACTTCATGGGAAGCAGTTTGCACTGCCGAGAATAAATCTCCACCTCTGCTCATGTATAAAGATCTAAGAGTAAGTTATTTGATAATGTTTATCCTTGCAACATGTGTGAAAGTTTTCCTCATTAGGTGTTCGGCTTTCAGGATAAGCAGATGAGCACTGGCTGCTGGTCTCCTGTCTCGGCAGAAATGCTCTGAGGACCTAGCAGAGTGAATGAATTCCTTTTCCCCTCCCTGGGCACCAAAGGGCCATTGCCTAAAAGCTGTTGCTGAGCCCAGCCCCGCTCCCGTGTGCCAGCATGCCTCCGTTTGCTCACCAGCCCAGTCCAGGAGGGGTGGCATCACCTCATCCACCACCGTCGCACTTCCTGCTCTTCCCCAATACCTCTGCTGTGCTCACCAGATCGCTGGGAGCTGCGAGTCCTCCGTACTTCTCCAGAGCCTCTGACAGCAGGTCCTGCTCTCCTGCTCGGCTTCATCGTGGTGCTCCAGCTGAAATCCCTGCCAGCATCCCAAGGAGAGCCTCACACCCACCAGGCCAGCGCGGTTTGGCAGACCGAAGGGCACGTGCACAACCTCCACATGCCACCAGTACCATGACGCCTGGCACGTCCCGTGTTTTGGATCAAGCCTTACCCTGCCACTTCCTTCCAGAAAGATTTTTATTCACACTCCCCCTGCTGCAAGCCCGGCTCCTTCCCTGTGGTTTGGAAGGAGCTCTGACAGGTTGCTTCTCTTAGGGAGATCATCTCTCTGAATTTCTAGGCCAGAAGGGTTTAGGTTTTATTAATACTGTTGAGAGTGGGATTTTTAATGCTAAATAAGTTTCAGCCTGAGCCAAGGAGGCCAAGTATCATGGGCAGCATAGAGAAGGATTCACAGGAAGGATTCACAGAAGTTGAAGAGGTTTGTTTTTTTTTAAAAAAAGAGCCATGATTAATCTCCTTAATGCAAAGAGCATTTTCTGTGACGTCAGTTTAATGAGTCAACATTTCTGCCACAGTGCTGTGACGTCCCTCCACTCATTCAGCCCCTGGAGTCCAGCAAATTTCTGCTTTTTATTCAGAATACAAAGTCTGAACCCCGAGGGGAAGGAGACCAGCTGGAGAAGGGGATAAAAGCCCCCAGGATGGCATGCAAAGCGACTCGGGAAATCACCACTCTCACACCAGGCTGGAGGTTTTGGAGCCCCATCCCCACACATGTAGGCAGACCCATGCAGGCAGACCCATGCCTACACCAGGCTCTTCCCACCCCCTACCCCGGCATCCCCCCACGCCGGCGGCCTTACCTCTGCCGCGTACGAAGAGGGCTGGGAGGGCAGGGCATGGGCCCTTCCACGGGGCTGCAGCGCTGCCCACGGCTCAAGGACGGGGACACGGGGACTGCCTGTGGGGACAGGCAGGGCTGGGTGCGGGCAGACGCTGCCTGCGTAGCGGTGGCCAGGCAGTGACAGCACCCATCCTGGCCACGGATCTGGCAGGCAGCACCGGCAGCGACGGGGATGGGCAGGCGAGCGCTTATCAGGGCGTCCCAGCGGGCTCCTCGTGCTGCGCCTCCGAAGGGCCGTGTCACGGCGACAAATTTCAGCCAGGCCTGACGTGAAGCGAGAGCAGATGGACAGAGGCTGGAAAGCAGATGGAGAGAAGGAAATTTGGACATAATTTGAAGGCCCTGAAGTGTCTCCTTAGGAAAACACACATCATGGGCAGCTGTCCGAGCAGCAAAGCAGGTTGCAGC
>NW_010523246.1:0-2861 GCF_000687285.1 Phaethon lepturus
AAGGAACGAATAAATCGCCAGAGCCTCCCTTCTCCCTTTCTTTTAACATGGCTCTTCTCTCCGGGATAAATGGCATTTCTAAAGCCCGGGAGCGCGTTCGCACGGTGGGAAAGTTGCACCGTTTATTCCGGGGCCAAACCTCCGCCGCTTGACTCGGTTCGAGCTGGCGGCTGTACAGGCGGGAACGTGCTCTTGGCTGGAGGCCTCGACTCGGTTCGAGCTGGCGGCTGTACAGGCGGCAACGTGCTCTTGGCTGAAGCCCTCGCCGTCAGGCACAGGAATCCGGGCTAGGAAATTCGTTAGGAGGGAAGTAATTTGCTGCCCTGAGTGTTTTGGGGTGATTTTGACTCAGGGGAAGCGGGACCGGCTCCGCTCCCACCTGGCTGCAAAAACCAGGCGCTGTGCCGGCTCGTTATTAAGCATTTTAACAAATTTAAATCATCATTCTTTTTTTTTTTTTTTCCCTCGAAAATCAGCTGAGGTGGGTCTTTGCACCCACTCGGGGCTGCAGGACCGGCCCTGCCCTCGCCTCAAAACTGGGCTGTTTGCGGGGCTGCAGGAGCTTGTTTTCGTTTGAATTAAATTCAGGGAAAGGAGCGAGAGGAGGGAGATATTTGTGTAACAACTTGAAATAATTTACCCCAGAAAAAGGAAATCTGGGCAAGAGTTTATCAGGCAGTTCCCTTTGCCAGCATGTTTAAAATGTATAAGTAATTTTAAAGTGTGTCTTCACTTAATATATTTTCCCCTTTCTCCTTCAGATGACAAGGAAGACCAGTGATTGCAAGATGTCTACAGATAGCGCCCTTTAAGAGTTTCCACATTGTATGGTTAGGGGGAAAAAAAAAAAAGGGAAAAAAAAAGTCCTCCGTCCCTGCCGACAACTTTCTTATAGTCTCGGTTTTCTGCTCCTATTGTCCGGGCTGCGCACGGCGGCTTTTAAATTGTGTAATTTAAATTACTGTGTTTTCCCCAGGCGAACTGGGGCGGGGGAAGAATTCAGGGGTGTCTCTGGGTGTCTAACGGGAGAGAAAAGGGTTTCCTCTAAAAATACGTAAAAGGGAGAAATTCCCCCAAATCGAACTCGGAGTGATTCGCAGCAAATCTGGGTTTACCGGTGGCGCTGAGTTGGGTTTAAATGCGTGATTTAGGGGGTGGGTGGGGGGGTAGAGAGAATCGCTCAATCTTTGGGGTTTTTTGGGGGGGAAATGAAGAGGTTTGTGGGTCATATTAGCGAGGCACCCATTTTCTTGGCAGACGTGGATGCGGGCTGCGAGAAGGAGCTGCCTGGCCTCGGGCAAAGCCCGGCTCCCGTTAGTCTCGGGATTAAAAACCATCATCGCGATCGCTACGAAATGAAGACCCTCTCGAGCGATAAATGACAATGGCTTCAACACAAGAGCTAAAAAAAAACCCAAACAAACCCAAACTTTTCTTTCTTTGGAAAAGGATGAGAATTCCCTGTTTTCCAGACAGAAAACAGTTCTCTCTTCCTTTCCCCGTAATTTAAAACGCGAATATCTTCCGCTCTCGCAATGCACTTGCTGGAGAAAACACGGCCGTGCCTTTGGCCAGGGAGGGCTCCCGGGCGGGTGTGAGTGTCTGAAGAGGTTTCGCAGGACTTTCTCAAAAAAAAAGATTTTTCGCAGGACTTTCTCCATCTCGTAGGGAAGAGGTTTCTTTTCTGAGTTCCTCCCTGCCCCTTCAAAAGGGGTACGGAGCACCCCCTCCCACCGCCCTGCGCTCAAATCAAAGCTTTAAAGCCAAAGGAAGAATGAAGCCAGTTTATTCCTTCACCTTCGTGGTGAATATTAAGATTTATCCGGACAAATTAGCCGAGGTTTCTGCAGGACGGAGCAGCTTCGCGAAGAGAAAGGTGGAGAAAACGGTCATGGGTTCCAGAAAAATATTTTTTCTTGGAGCAGGCAGCAATGGCAGCCTGGAGTTTGTCTGTGCACAAACACCTACAGCCGGACCAGGCAGGAGAAAAACAATTTTGCAAATAACTGCGCGCAGGGGCGCGTTTGCCCAGCGGCTTCCCCAAGCACCAAACCGAGCCGCGAAACCGAGCGCAGCATCGGGCTCCTGGATTGGTTCGTGTTGTTGGTTTGGGGAGCGGACACTATTTAGGATCCCGAATCCATTTTATCCTGACATGGACGAATATAAGCCAGAAGTTACTCGCAGTTTAGGCGCGTTTAAAAAACCCGTCCTAAAAATAGCCCCAAAACCCCGGCGTGAACGGGGTCGTTACCGTCGCGTAACAAACTCGATGTTAATTCTCCAATCCCCGTTTTTACTCCAAATCACCCCAGTGCAAACGCATCATTTTCGCCCCTGTAAGCTCAGCCCAACCACCGCTGTCGTGTTGGACGAATTTGGGAACGGGCGGGGAGCTACCTTCGGGCTCTCGGGCAACACGAAAATCATCGAAACGCGCTTTTCCCGGCAGATAACACCTTTACTAAAAACGAGGGGGAAAAAAAAAAAAAAGCCTTTATCGGTCGCCGGGGGTTGTTTCTCGGGGCCGCAGCTCGCACCCCGCTCCCCCCCGGCCCGCAGACCCCGTCCGAGCGCATTTCGTGTTTTCTTCATTTAACCGACGGCTCGACCGACACTGGGAGCGCGGAGCAATTGGGCCCTGGTTTAGATGAACAACGGTTTTCATAGTTTTCGAGGAGGGAGGCGGAAATCGGAAAGAAATACATATATATTTATGTCGAGCGGCTCCTTGGACTTGACCAGCAGCGGGGGTGCAGAGAAAAGCCCCGAAAGGGCTGGGAGCTGCTCGGTAGCAACTTTTCCAAACACACGCGTGTGTGCCCCGGCTCCCCGAGCCGTGGGCCTGACCGCCCTTTACT
>NW_010523246.1:2883-3601 GCF_000687285.1 Phaethon lepturus
CCCCCGCCGGAGGCGCCTCCCCCCGCACCTGCTGAGCCGCAGCTCCCTGCTCGCCCCATCCCTCGTAGCCACCGGGAGGAAAGAGCCAGCCCCTCGCCCTCTGGGAAAAGTTGCCAACCCACAGCGCCAAACAGCATCTTAGAAAACAAACGGAACAAAAAAACAAAAACAAAAAAACCCCCAAAAAATTAAACCCCCCAAAACCCGAAGCTTTGTGCCATCTACAATCAGGGGGTGCCGGATCCCACCGACGGTGGAGGAAAGGGGAGGCGGGGAAAGGGGGTGGGTTTGTCTTTGATGAATTCCTAAACAATTCCTATTATTACTTTCTTCACCAACCAAGGGTGAATACGGAGTCCAAATGGTGAGATTTGCTTTTCAAAGAGTAACGTGAAATCAAAACACCTGTTATACATTAGCCCTCTCCCACTTCCACCTCCCCTGTAAATGAAATCATTTAAATAAAAAAAAAGGAAAGAAAAAATATAAGAGAGAATAAGTGTATTGTTTTTCTTCCTTGACATATGGCATCAGAGCTGGGGAACCGGGCATCATTTCAGGTGAATAAATGAATAATAAAGCATATGGGAAGCAACTAGGCAAGTTCTACCAGAGCATCTTTAGGCGCTTTCACATCCAAAACCCAACGGGGGCAGAGGCAGCCCTGGACCTACCCCCAAACTCCTCTGCCAGGTACAGACACCCCCAGGGCAGCGAG
>NW_010523247.1:0-636 GCF_000687285.1 Phaethon lepturus
TGAGTGGTTACCGCATTCCTCTTTAACGGGGATTCATCCACAGTGTTAAGGGGCAAAACAAATAAATAGTAGAAAAGTAAATCCACACCACTCGGCCGCCAACAGTGAAAAGCAGGACCCAAGGGTATACCTCTGCCTGAAAGTTAACGCAAACGAGGCTAGACAAGTTAAAGCACTAGTTGCATCTGAATAACTGTGCAAAGACACTTTCATTCCAGAATAACAAGGCTGATATTACAATGCTATGGAAAGGACACACTACTAAGTACTTAAGCCATCTAAAATCTGTTGCCAGTCTGAATACACCTACTATATGCATATTACAGAATACAGAATATGATTTCTGTTAATGCACATACGACCAGTACCCCCTGCTCCTGACCCATGGTAGCATGATTAGCATAACCAATGCCATTTTCTAAGGCAAACAGACATAATATGTAAGCATGCTGATCACCCACTTCTCTCTTCCCCTTTTCAACACTGTGGATGTCATCATGATGTGATGACCCCAGTTATAGAACAGATAAACCCCCTGACAGCATTAGGACAACACTATTTGCCCAATAAGCATTTGTTGCCAGGATGTGGTGCCACCTTGTCGTGCCCCAGCTGGCAACTAAGCACCACACAGCC
>NW_010523248.1:0-6365 GCF_000687285.1 Phaethon lepturus
CAGGCCCCAGACACTGGCAGAGAGGAACCACCGGAGAGGTGCCACTTAGTGCTAGGCAGCACACAACTCCAGCCACCCCCACCCCAAGGTCCCCGTCTGCCCAAAGGGCTGCTTTGCACGGGACTGCCTCGGCAGCCTGCCGCGCACGCCGCCACCACCCTCCAGGCTCATGTGCCACGAGACACGGGACCCCATCTGGAGGCCAGGCCCACCATGTGCACCCCAGCTGGCTCTCCAGAGAGCCCACCACAGGGACAGCCCTCAGCACCTCACCCAAGCCACACTCAGGCCAACTCACCACCACCACGTCTGCTTGCACGGGCAGGCACCGCCACGCACAGGGCCGCCCCTGCCGCATCCTTGCCAACCGCGCGTCACTGCCGCCCGCCCGTGTGTGCACTAAGACCAACAACTCCCCAACTCGGGTAACACTCGCTGCCGCTGCAGTCCTCCCCTACCCCCGACAAAACACCCATCCGTAGGATCACTGAGGTTAGAAAAGACCCTTAAGATCAAGTACAACCATTAACCTAACACTGCCAAGTCCACCAGTAAACCAGGTTCTTAAGTGCCGCATCACACCCCTAAGAGCCCCCCACACATACCCTGTGCACAAGCCCAGCACAAAAAAGCAGCTGGCCACTTGGGCAATGACTTACATTTCAACCTTTCCTGCTGCACCGCTACACACCTGACACGCTCCTTTCCTCATTGACGCAGTCCTTGTTTTCCAACCTAGAGTGGGACCATGAAGGCAGCTCCTGTCAGTCGCAGAGCTGCAAGGAGCAAAAACCCTCCTCCCAGCATCGCTGCTGGCCCCATGGTGGCACCACCTCATCCCTTCATCGTTCATCGCTCCCGCTTTTTCTTCCCACCTTGGACATGCTGTGCAGTGAGAGTCCTTGTCTGGGCTCCAGCTTTCCTGCTGCCTACGGCTACACATCTGTGCCACCTACACACCATCACCTCAACACCCTTTGGTGAAGAGAACAAACTCACTTGTCTCCATCCAACTCCTCTGTGGTGAGACAGCGCATTGGGCCACTTCTCCTTAGTGCCAGGAGGATGAGCCCGATGGCAATGGGCACAAAGAGGCAGAAGGTCAGAAGGAGCCACAGCTTTGGCGAGCCCTCACTCCCGATGTCTGCTTCATCTAGGCACAGGAAACAACACAACCTCTTTGAGCTCTTCCTGGGACACACCACAGGAGCCAGACTCTTGCCTACACCACCCTGCCATGGTAAGCCACCGCCACAGCGGCAATCAGTTGCCCTGGCCCCAGAACCATCTCCTCCCGTGAGAACCCTCACCCCGAGTGAGAACCCTCACCCCGAGCAGCCACTGCCCTCACCACTCACCATCTCCGGACAGGCTGCCGCCTCTCCCGCCCATCATCCCTGCTTTCTTCTGGCAAGTCGGTGGTTTCCAGCCGGGATGGCAATGGCAGCTCCCTTGGTTATTGCAGACCTGTGTGACCGTCAGGGAGGGACGGGATTTATAGCCAGCTGCAGAGCATCACGCCCACACATCACCAGACACGAGGCACAGACGCCAGGGCACCTTGTGCCAGCAAAGCCTCCCCATATGCAACTTGCCCAGGGCTCACACGGCCGGCCCTTTGCCTCGCCATGGCCTGGGACAACTGCAGGTGGATGGTCCAAGTGCCAAGGATACGACACAGGGCTTATTTCAACAGGTTGCAGTCAATGCCAGCCATCACCTCTCGGGGCACTACCTTCTCTCCATCCGTATTGCTTCTTCCAGCCTCCTGGCAGGCTCAAACTCTTTCCATTTGGCTGATTTACAACGAGGAGCTGCTTGGCTCCAGGAGGGAGCTCTGCCGGAGGCACTACACACGCAGTCCTGAGAGATGCTCTGGCACCTCCACCGCTGAGCCCCCCTTGGCTGCTCTCCCCGACAAATATGACCTGAGATGCTGCTTTTGCAAGCCACATCTCCAGAGAGTTGAACAAGCCACAAACACCACGCTGCACCATGACTTACACCGTGATTGTGGCACTTGGTCTTCATCTCACAGTTATACTTCAGGACAGAGACAGGCACACACTGCTGGTTCAGGCAGATCTACGACACAAGCACACAGGCAACCCCGCGTCAGCCGGACAGGCGCTTACACACTGAGATCCAACTCGGGAGAGCTGCGGGTCTTTTGGGAACTCAAAAGGAAGCATCAGGCTTCATGACAGACCCTGTCTGAAAGGAGTGACGCTGCCTACACATCCATCCCAACTCCTGCAGGATAGAGCTGACAGAAAAGCCGCTGCCTTTGGGGCCCTGACACTGCTACCGCAGCAATATTTTCTACAAGTCCCCCCTCCTCCCAAGGGAGCTGCTACACATAAGGGGATCGCCCACCTTGTGGTCATCGCAGACGGTGCCATCGTTCACCAGCATGGGGTCCCTCTCCGTGGGAGGCTTCATGTAGTCTAACGTTACACACAGTGTGTTCTGCACCCGAGCGTAAATCACCGCAGCCTTCTCCTTGGTAAAGGGCTTGGAGCCCGAATATTCACACACGAGCTTCCCACATTGGAGATCCCTGCAAAGGCAGCGCAAACGAAGGACTTGACAAGAGCCACCTTCATCCTTCCATTTCAGCTCCGTTGCCAACACCAATTGAGAGTGAGAACGGACCCCGAACGCCCGATTCCCAGCACATGGACCAGCCATGCTTATGTCCACCATGGGCCCTTTCTGCATCCCCCAATCCCAGCCCGTGCACTCACCGGCTCTGCACGGGCACGTCCAGCGCCCCTGCCCGCCCAGCCCCGGGACGGCACGCTTCTCTCTGCCGACGGGCAGCTGAGCTCGGGGACCCCGTCTGCACTCTGCCTCTTCCGTGCTGTGGGGCCAGGCTCCCTGCTCCGAGCAGACTACGCAGCGGCCAGAGCACCCCAGCACCCTTGCTACAGCACTTACTTCCACACGCAACGCTGGTAACCGCGGTGATCAGAGCCGCAGTGTCCCATTCTGTCCCTTTGGCCATTAATTTCTTCGTAGCAGGCCAAGGGCCCATTCTTGGCACCTGCAAACACGTAACAACACTCATGGTCTGTCCAACAGCCTCTCTCCACCCTGGGGCTGGGCATCACCACTTAGGCCACGCGCTACGCCCGCTACTCAGTGATGCCCGGGGTCACCTGCGCACTCGCAGGCATTCGGAGCCGTGGCTGTGCGTGAGCCCAGACCCAGCCTGCTCATCCTCATGCTACCTACAGCCTGCCGCAGCGGGATGCTCCAGCTGCCTCCCTTCCACACCCCTGTGCCCATCAGCTCCATGCCAGGCTCTCCCTGGGACAGCCACAAGACCTTCCGGGACATTTCTGGGAGTCGTACCCCAGAGAACGAGACCATCCACCTGGCTGGAGAGGACAGTGCTCACAGCTGGCCAGCCCTGTCCTGTGTGGCAATGTCCCCCACTGACTGCTCCCACCACCGCTTCAGACTACTCGCTGCTCCTTCGTTGCCAGCCTCCCTGAACAGCGTCAGTGCTGCAACACATCACATGCACATCTCGCCTCGCGCTCCGAGGCAGATGCTCATTGCGAGCCATTCCTCCACGTGTGCAGGACACCAACAAGCGTGTCGTACCCGACAGCGTGCCGCCAAAGCAGCCCCACGTCTCCTGGCAGATGTGCTGTGCCACCCCAGCGTCACTTACTCCGGCTACTCCAGTCACAGCCAGGCCAGCTGCCCGCCCTTGCCTCTGGACTCCCTTCCCGGGGTGCACTCACAGGCTTTTCCACCAGCCCCCTCGGCCGCTTGCTCTTTCACCCAGCATGGACCAACTTCCACAAGACCTCTTCTCCCACTGACACCTCCACTCCAGCTATGTGGACTCCATCCCTTACAAACACCCGCAGGCTAGCCCGCGCCGCACCGACGGACAGACGCCCAACACGCTTCGTCCCTTTCCTCCGCACCTCCTGTCCCTTTTCACCTGCACACACGGGTCGGGCTGCCAGGCTTTCCCACTTCAGTGCTTCCCTCCCAGGTCTTTGCATTTCCCGCGTGACAGCCAGCCTCCCTCCTGCAACCCGTTGCCCTCACCTTGGCCGAAGACCTTCTGACACTGCTTGTCGGCTGTCTGGCAGACTCCCCGGTAGCAGAAGGCAGTGTTCCTGCTGCAGGGATGCCCGTCCATGACCCAGAGGTCGGGTGTGCACTCCCCAGAGGTGCCATTACAATATTCCTTCAACTCGCACTCGTCCTCGGAGCTGCTTCTACATAATGTGCCTCTTTTCACAAACTACAGGAGAGATTAGATCAGAATAGGATTTCAACAGAATAAAATTTTATTAGAACAGATTACAACAGAATTGGGAGAAAAGAGGAAGGAGAGGAAGAAGGAGAGGAGAGAGAAGGAACATTTACCAGTTGGAAGGGACCTACACTGATCATCTCATCCAACTGCCTGACCCCTTCAGGCACACTGCTGGCTCCTGTTGAGCCAGCTGCCAACCAGCACCGCCGCTTCCACCGCGCGGCTTCCAGTTGTCTGGAATCGAAGCCCGTAAGGGAAGGTTTTCAGACCAACCACTCTATCTGCCATTTTCAACCACATCCACCGGTGACACAAACAAAAACACCCCCAAAGCTTCTCCCACAGTAACACCAGCTGGCCTGATCCGCACAGCATATAGCGTAAATGCTTCCAGACACCACAGTGGCTCTCCCACAGGAGAAGAACTCTCAGCTCCTCTGGCTCCTGACCACATCGCACCCTTTCCTCTCTGCACATTTCCAAGTCCAAAGCCGCCAGTACTTTGGAGCTCCAGCTGCAGCCCCCGCCGAGTCCTGCATACCACAAGACCATCAGCACCTGCACAGCCCGACATGGCACGACTCTTGCGTGCTGATTTCTGCTCCTGCGTTTGCTCCAGCTCCTGCGCCCCGCTGCCGTCCCCTGCAGCCTGCGTGGCTCTTGGCGAGAGGGCAGACATGCCACCGCTGACAGGAGACACCCGGCCCCGTGCAGCCTGCGCTGCCCAGCCGGGAAGGCCAAACGAGGGGATGCCGCTACGAGCCTCACATGCGGCCATAAAGTCGGCATCTCCTTCACCTTGGTACTTTGGGAGCAGGCACAGTACCTGCGCCCTAAAAACACCTTCCTGGGACACAGGCACCTAACTGGCACCAGCACTTCACGGTGCTCACTTCAACTTCCGACACTCGCTGACCCTCCACATCAGCGCACTAGCCAGTGGTGCAGTACACGCAGTCCCTGTTCTCTCCCTTGGGTCCCATTACATTCCCACTTCACATCAGGCGTGCGAGCGAGCGATGGGCCTCGCATGGGGGCTATCCCTAGGGAATGCAGCGTGCCCGCTCCCGCCACACGGCTTACCTGGCATTTCCGGCAGCACGGTCCCGACAGGCACTGCACCCCTCTCCTCATCTTGCAGCCAGCGGTGCAGCACGGGTCACGCTGACATTCCTGGAGGTGACCAGCAGGGACAGTCAGACAAGGTTCCGCTTCTCCCAAGGACGACAAGGGAGCAAGCGGGAGAGCTTGGCCTTTCCCTCTGGCAGCCTCCGTCATCCAAGGCAGCCATCTCCCAGGCTCTCCAGTGGACGGTGGCACCCAGGGTCCCCAGGCAGAGCCCTCTGCCACGCTGGCTGCTGCCAGCCATCCATGCTCTCACGGCAAGACTGTATTTTCCACCCTCACAACCACACGTCTGAGGCTGTGGGGGAATCATTGCCGGGGCTGGCAGCACTTGGGGGGTCAGAGATCGCTTGCAGATGTGCATGCACAGCACAAAACCAGGGCTTCTAGCAAGACAGGGGAGTTCATCCACTGCTCGCCATTTCCCCCCGCGACAGTACTGCTCCTCTACCAGATCTTCACCGCTGCCTCCACCTCTGCCTGTGCCCGGCCAGCAAACCACACGACCGCTACAGCACCCCTGCCCTTTTGGCAGGCGGCAGTCACAGAGTTTCTGCCCACAACATCACCATGTGCCACTCTGGTGTCCAAAACCGCTCCCCAAGTGGTATCCGCAGCTGGACACTTGGCAGGTCCTTAGGGTAATCTTCCCAGCACATTTCAGGCTGTATCGCTGCGGGGGGGATGCTGGGGCAGCCCCTCTTTACAGCTACAACTGCTTATAATCTCCCTCCATTCATCCATTACCAACACCACACAACAGCCCTCTATGATGGCTGCTTTGGACACCACAAGCCAAGCATCTGCATGGCTTTAGGCTTTCATGAAGCCTCAGGCCCTCTCTGCTCTGCACAGAGGTCTGAAGGGTACAGGAGCAATTCACACCTCTCTTGGGATTGTTTTTCCCCCTCAGGACACATGGCTTGGCTCCTTCCTGCTGTACCAAGGCTCCACA
>NW_010523248.1:6437-6655 GCF_000687285.1 Phaethon lepturus
TGCCACCCCGGGAACCGTCATCCGCGGCATCCATAGCTGGCCTGTTCAGCAGACACTGCCCTTCTCCAGCAGCAAGAAAACGCTCAAAGTCTCTTATGCTGCAGCTGCTGAAGGCTTTCACGCCAGCCGAGTGTCTGCAAGTCGGAGGACAGGGCTGCTGTTACCACGGTCTGCATTTGGGACCGCGTGGTCCTTCCCGTCCGGAGACGTCTGTAACA